>NC_041393.1:245942454-245948295 GCF_002162155.2 Triticum dicoccoides
CATCGACCCCCGCTGCCTAGTCCCTACGACCCGCGGTGAGGCCCTGGCCTCTCCTCCTCTTTCCCTCACGCGCACGCGCACACCGCCCGCACCGGCGCCCGGAGCTCGCTCCGCCGCGCCCCTGATCGTCCCGCCACCCGCGTGCACGTCCTGTGCTCGCGTTCGCCCCGGCCATCGTGCCTCTGCACTCTGCGGCAGCGCCCAACCGCCCCATGCTCCGGCATCGTCCTCGTTCGGCCGCGCCACCTCGCCTCCTCTCATGTGCCCCCTGGTTCCCCCACTGCGCCCGCGCGCTACCTCACCTCGCCTGGCCTCGCCACTGCCGCCTCAGGCGGCCGGCCTCGTCGTGCCCGTGGCCGGCGACTTCCCCCTTCGATCTGGGCGTGTGCCCGATCGGGCTGGGCGCCAGCGCCCGTAACCCGCACGCCCGCAAGCCCTTGCGCCCGCTTAGGCCCCTAGGGCCAATGACAGTCGGGGCCCAAACCCCCCCAGAATGATTTTATATAAAAAAAAGAATAAAAAAATGATAATAAGTAATTAAAATTATTAATTAATCAATTAGTTAATTAAATTAATTAACTTAATTAATTAGGTTTAATTAAACTAATTGAAATCTATTACCCTAATAACCTAGTTAGGCTAAATTAACTAGTTAGTTAATGTAACAGCCAATGACAGGGGGGCCCACCCCTTGTTGACTGGTCAACTGGGACCCCTGGCCCACCTGTCAGCCTCTGGTACACTTCTGTGTACGCAGAGCTGGGTGCACCTAGCATTTAGCTATTTAATTTCGAATTAATAATGATTTCGGAATATTGCTAAAACTTGGAAAAATCATAATAAATAAACCGTAGCTCGGATGGAAAAACTTTGTACATGAAAGTTGCTTAGAATGACGAGACGAATCCGGATACGTAGTCCGTTCTTCCGCCACACACCCCTAACCTATCGAACCCGCAACTTCCCCCTCCGGCTCCTCTGCCCGAAAACACGAAACACCGGGGATATTTTCCTGGATGTTTTCCCCCCTTCACCGGTATCGCCCATCCCTATGTTAGGTCACCCCTAGCATAACGTATTGCCGCGTCTTGCTTTGTGTTACATTTGATTGCTCCATTATTTATTGTGTTCCCCCTCCGTTACTCCTTTCCGGTAGACTCCGAGACCGATGCTGATGCCCCTGTGGTCGACTACGTCACCGACGACCCCTCTCTCTTGCCAGAGCAACCAGGCAAGCCCCCCCATGATCACCAGATATCGCCTATTCTTCTCTATACTGCTTGCATTAGAGTAGTGTAGCATGTTACTGCTTTCCGTTATTCCTATCCTGATGCATAGCCTGTCCTTGCTACTACTGTTGTTACCATTACCTGCTATCCTACTGCTTAGTATAGGATGCTAGTGTTTCATCAGTGGCCCTACACTCTTGTCCGTCTGCCATGCTATACTACTGGGCCGTGATCACTTCGGGAGGTGATCACGGGCATATATGATATACTTTACACAGTTACGTTACCTGTGATACTGTTCGGAGATGGGGGCTGAAGGGGCAGGTGGCTCCATCCCGGTAGAGGTGGGCCTGGGTTCCCGACGGCCCCCGACTGTTACTTTGTGGCGGAGCGGCAGGGCAGGTTGAGACCACCTAGGAGACAGGTGGGCCTGGCCCTGTTCGGCGTTCGCGGATATTTAACACGCTTAATGAGATCTTGGTATTTGATCTGAGTTGGCTACGAGCCTATACGCACTAACCATCTACGCGGGAGTAGTTATGGGTATCCCGACGTCGTGGTATCAGCGGAAGCACTTCTGACGTCAGCGACTGAGCGGCGCGCGCCGGGTTGGACTGCGTTAACGCAACTTCCTTTGTAATGGAGGTTGCTAGGTCTGCTCACCGGCCGCGTACGCAACGTGCAGGTGTGCTCAGGGCGATGGGCCCAGACCCCTGCGCGCTTAGGTTTAGACCGGCGTGCTGGCCTCTCCGTTGAGCCTAGGTGGGGCTGCGACGTGTTGATCTTCCGAGGCCAGGCATGACCCAGGAAAGTGTGTCCGGCCAAATGGGATCAAGCGTGCTGGGTAAGTTGGTGCACCCCTGCAGGGAAGTTAATCTATTCGAATAGTCGTGATCTTCGGTAACAGGACGACTTGGAGTTGTACCTTGACCTTATGACAACTAGAACCGGATACTTAATAAAACACACCCTTCCAAGTGCCAGATACAACCGGTGGTCGCTCTCCCTCAGGGATATGAGGAGGGGATCGCCGGGTAGGATTATGCTATGCGATGCTACTGGAGATGCTACTTGAAGATGCTATTTGGAGGACTTCAATCTACTCTCTTCTACATGCTGCAAGACGGAGGCTGCCAGAAGCGTAGTCTTCGATAGGACTAGCTATCCCCCTCTTATTCTGGCATTCTGCAGTTCAGTCCACTGATATGGCCTCCTTACACATATACCCATGCATATATAGTGTAGTTCCTTGCTTGCGAGTACTTTGGATGAGTACTCACGGTTGCTTTTCTCCCTCTTTTCCCCTTTCCCTTCTACCTGGTTGTCGCAACCAGATGCTGGAGCCCTGGAGCCAGACGCCATCGTCGACGACGACCCCTACTACACCGGAGGTGCCTACTACTACGTGCAGCCCGCTGACGACGACCAGGAGTAGTTTAGGAGGATCCCAGGCAGGAGGCCTGCGCCTCTTTCGATCTGTATCCCAGTTTGTGCTAGCCTTCTTAAGGCAAACTTGTTTAACTTATGTCTGTACTCAGATATTGTTGCTTCCGCTGACTCGTCTATGATCGAGCACTTGTATTCGAGCCCTCGAGGCTCCTGGCTTGTATTATGATGCTTGTATGACTTATTTATGTTTTAGAGTTGTGTTGTGATATCTTCCCGTGAGTCCCTGATCTTGATCGTACACATTTGCGTGCATGATTAGTGTACGATTGAATAGGGGGCGTCACAAGTTGGTATCAGAGCCGACTGCCTGTAGGAATCCCCCTTCCACACTCCTTGGCCGAAGTCGAGTCTAGACATTGCAAAACTTTTACTAACTTGGCTGTGTGCCTTACGGGCCCACGTCGCCATTGGGTGGTACTAGGATCTTTTACTCCTCGACCTTTACTCTGGGACTCTGAGCTCTCTTCTATTCGGGTTAAATGATTTCGCTAAAAACAAAACTAACTTTAGGTTCTCGCGAGTACTTTCTCCCGGAGAGCCACTTGTTACCGATGACCGCCTGCTGCACCAGAAGATTCCGAAGATACTCTACGATGTGCTCTCGAGACTATGTGCCATCGCTTTTGCAATTCACTTCCATCGATAAATCCCTCTGGATAACTACTTACACCTATCGTTCATATTGTCATCCCCAGTTGCTCTTGTTATTACAAGATGTCCTGAAATACTCTTCGATATTCCGAGAATTCTTTACGCTTACTGCCCTGCAGTTCCTTGCTGCATGAATACCCCTACGGATAATTACTCGCGCTTGCCGAGTATCCGCTCATCCCCAGTTGTTCTTGTGTTTCATAAAAGTCTTCAAAATAATATTCGATCTTCCGAAAATCCTCTGGAGCCTTTGGCTCTTGAAATTCTTGCTTGCTTGCATTATGGTTAATCCCATAAGTCTCGTAGTCTTAATGACATTCCTTGTCATTATCATTTTGAGTCTGTTGACTCAATATGTTTGCGAATACACGCAACCATCATTGATCCTTATAAATTACTTTTCCGGCTAACCTGCCATTCTTTTAACTGGAATTGGTTCTCGACCAATCCAATTGTCTTTGATTGTACCCTAAGGCTATTCAACTTATCCACCCCTAATCAGAGCATTGCTTCTGATCCCTTGAGTTGGAAATCATAATTCCTTTGCATTTGACAATTGAGTTAGTCAGTTGTTTCTATAATCTGCTTCCTCTAGTTGAGTACCGATGCTCACACCAGATCCCTTATGGACCACCAGATCCTTTGTTGGATTTATCTGACAACGCCCTTCATATTCAATAACCTTGTGAGCCTTTCCTCGGATACATAATGCCTTTGGTAAATTGTATCCTCTGCTTTTCTCAACCAAGCTCTGCCATTGAGTTTGAGTTAATTACTCCTAAAGATTGTGGTATATGTTTCTAAGAAGCCCCTGTGGGATGAACATATGCCTTCTCTAAACCGTGTGAACCCGAAGGTTTTCACGATTCATACTCTTCTGGTGCTTCGCCAGATAAAATTTCAGCACTGCAACTTCATCGAACGCGAGAAGTGAATGAAAGGTTATGCATTGAGGAAGTGGGAGGCGACCTTGAACTTTGTGTTCATGCCCATGGACGCGATGTATATCCTATCATGGAAGCTTCTTGTAATAATAACTATTTCCTTGATAACTAACATATGGTATCTGTGAATTGATCCCTTGCAACCGTGGTTCCAACCATGATTGTTCTTCTTTGATTCCATTTCTCGGACGAGTTAAAACAATTGTCTCCTATGGATCAATACGCCAGTCCAACCTTTACTTTGATCTTGTGTCGAGTATTACCCCCCTGATATCTCGAGATTATCATGGAACTGCATAACATCTTATGAGTTCTTCATCAAGTGCTACCTTCCCACTGATTCCAATTTTTCACGGGCTCTGAGTTATTAAACACTCAAAGACACCGATAACTGAACCAAGTCCGCTCTACGGTTCAACAACTCTTCAGTAAGCTTCTATAAGTACGAGTTTGTACCCGATCACGCCATTCCTAGCCTGTTTGGCTATATCTTTGTCGTGATGATTTTAACTGTGCTACCCGGTCCTTCTTCTCGGAGCACAATTTTCGACGATGAACTAACCTTACGTCGATCCTCATCGTCATATCATTTCGCCTTGAACAACAAGCTTGGTTTCAAGTTTGTGTCGTACCCTTGGTTCCAATAACCTTTCACTTCATCATTACTTTGACTTGATGTCGTCGCTGATCGATTACATCTTCATGGACTCTCGCGACAAAGGTGTCGTGATCATCAACATTCTGAGCTCATCCAGGATATCAATTGAATTCATGATGATAAATACCATCCTTGCCCTCGATGAATTGTATTATCATCGACCACTTTATTGCCTTTCCACCAACACAAGCTTGTTCATGTTTGGTGTTATACCTTGAGTTCCTTGCTATCCAACAATTGTTCTTCGTTACCTTGGAGTATTAACATCCTTTATGTCAAGAATGTTCTGAGATTTGTTCCACCTCTTGAGAATTCTTGACATAGAAATACTTCTCACCATCACCATTCTTTCTTGGTCCCCGTGTTAATTCCAACAAGTGAACGGTGTTGTCTGGATTCTTTCCTTCTAGCAACCCTATTTCTTTGAAGTGAATGGGCGATAGTTCATTCTAAGTCCTTCGCTAATTGAATCACCATTCTAACGTTGGCCGTGCAACCCAACCCATATTTCGGGTGCACCGTTCAACCAATGTTTAATTATGTATGTTTTCCTCGAGCATATCCCATTATATCATTTGATCTGACAAATGTTATCTCCTTATCCACATAATTGTGGAGATCCATCTTTTGGATACCTCGATGAGTTATCGCTGATTCCATCAGTCACCTCCTCATCCTCTCCTTGGTTTAATGATGAACTATTGTTTCAGGAACCCGCTCCCATAGTTCATTTCCCGAGAATCTTACAGTGTCATTTCGTCGATATGTGCCGCAGCTTTTCTTCTCGGACATCCTGAGTCTGAGGTATCATGACACCAATCGGATCTGAATCTTGGTCGGATATGATGGTTGGGACATTTTCCAAGAGTTATGATGTTGATCCTTTGATGACCCGGTAACATGATGTCAT
>NC_041393.1:245948458-245950415 GCF_002162155.2 Triticum dicoccoides
CCCCCCCCGGCTGGAGGACCTATCATTATAGATTCCTTTTCAGCAAGGTTATTTGTTCATCCATGGGGAAATTGTAAGACTTATTCTATAAGTTATTCCTGATGGATCCTTCGTGTTTCCAAAGTTTGATCTTCACCTGAAGACCATGTCAATGCTACCTCGAAGCATGTCAATGGTACTCCGATTTTCAACAGGAACATTTGAAGCACGATGCTAAATTTTGTTTATCATTTATCCTAACACCGTTGTATGGGTAATATCATGAGATTCCTTCCCCCCCTTACCTAAATGGTTGTCTACTTTATATCCTGTCATGGATATCTTGCTCTGCTTGTCCTTGGGAAGGATATACCCCTGGATTATGTGTTTTAACACATTTTCCTTTCCATTGTTCTGTTTAATCTGATATTCATATTTTCCTTTCCATTGTTGTGTTTGACATTCTTGTGATCTATATAATCTAAGCAGTAAAGATTCACTGCTTATGTAAACACCTCGATGTATAATTGGTCAGTAAGACCCTGTTACGATTGTTGATGATATTCCGGTAACCACCGATGGACGAGAACTTTGCCTATTGGCCCGCCTCGTTCAACGAGCAGGAAAATGGTTCTCTTCGTCCCTCGCCCTTGGTACCGATGTTGTTGACAACATAACTGACAGGCTATGCTCTGATACGTCTTGCTTACACGATCGTGCAAGACGTCACCGCCCTTCCTACTTTAACCCACATGGTGGGCCCATAACCCACAGGTCCACTAGATCAAAACCTGACTCTCCTTTACAACCCGGATTCTAATGTATCCTTTGCACCTGGCTTCGTATGTGATTCATGAGCTAAATGCTATACCATTATTCATCCTGGAATCAAACACCATGTTATTCTCGTTGTTCAAACCCCCCATTCCAGCTTCTGTCTAGTCACCGAATGATTGCCTACCCGTTTGAAACTTTGGTACCAACGTATATTGCACTCAACGAATTCACTGAAATACAACTCGTGGGGTACCTTGTGTATTTCCCATTGAGTTCACCGTCAGATGCCCAGCTTTGTGGAGGTGCGTTCTTCCGGAGTTTTTCCCCTTGGTCGCGTCGTAGGACGATGGAGATCCCGAAGAAAGGATGACGACTTGATCATGGTGACTTGAAGCAGAGAAACGAATACACCAACATAATGGATCGACCTCTTTGAGAAGAACAACCAAGACTGGGAACACTCGCTAGAATTTCGTAACCAAAACTTTCCCCCTTACACCCCTCTTAAATCTCGGGACGAGATTTCTTGTAGTGGAGGAGAATTGTGACGCCCGGATAATTAGGCTAGAGTAATCCCGCGTTAACGATGCCACGTCACCTCGGTTACTGTTGCTACCCTCACGTTAGATCGAAACCGATTCTAATTCAAATTCAAAATCAAGCAAACAACAAAAGTTTTGAAACGCTAAAACAAAATTGTCCTAAATGTGTCGGATATATCATAGGTAATTGTGGTGGCGATACCAAACTCTAAAGAAGTGTTTAAAGGCTCTAAAAATAATTAAGATAGTAGCAAAAACAATTAATTACATGCCTTTTACAATTAATAAAATACTAAACAGTTTTAGTTTGTCACCAAACTTTTTGTGGCATCGGGGTATTTTGAAACACTAATTTGGGTACTACTTATATATTTTATAAAACAAATATAAATAGTAAATAAAATAGAAAACTAATAAACAGAAAATAAATAAAAACAAAAACTTAAACAAAAGAGAAAAAGGAAGAAACCCCCCCTCCCCCTGGGCCGAATGGCCCAGCTAGCCAGCAGGCCACCAGCCCAAAAGGCCCAACCGGCCACCCCACTTCCCTTATCCCCCCATCCCCGAAACCCTAACCCACAACCACCACGCACTCCCCCCCACTCCACCTCGCTCTCTTCCCCCCCGATCTGGATCGAGATCGGGGGCTCGCCCTTTTG
>NC_041393.1:245950664-245986320 GCF_002162155.2 Triticum dicoccoides
TCCTCCTCTTTCCCTCACGCGCACGCGCACACCGCCCGCACCGGCGCCCGGAGCTCGCTCCGCCGCGCCCCTGATCGTCCCGCCACCCGCGTGCACGTCTTGTGCTCGTGTTCGCCCCGGCCATCGTGCCTCTGCACTCTGCGGCAGCGCCCAACCGCCCCATGCTCCGGCATCGTCCTCGTTCGGCCGCGCCACCTCGCCTCCTCTCACGTGCCCCCTGGTCCCCCCACTGCGCCCGCGCGCTACCTCACCTCGCCTGGCCTCGCCACTGCCGCCTCAGGCGGCCGGCCTCGCCGTGCCCGTGGCCGGCGACTTCCCCCATTCGATCTGGGCGTGTGCCCGATCGGGCTGGGCGCCAGCGCCCGTAACCCGCACGCCCGCAAGCCCTTGCGCCCGCTTAGGCCCCTAGGGCCAATGACAGTCGGGGCCCAAACCCCCCTAGAATGATTTTATATAAAAAAAGAATAAAAAAATGATAATAAGTAATTAAAATTATTAATTAATCAATTAGTTAATTAAATTAATTAACTTAATTAATTAGGTTTAATTAAACTAATTGAAATCTATTACCCTAATAACCTAGTTAGGCTAAATTAACTAGTTAGTTAATGTAACAGCCAATGACAGGGGGGCCCACCCCTTGTTGACTGGTCAACTGGGACCCCTGGCCCACCTGTCAGCCTCTGGTACACTTCTGTGTACGCAGAGCTGGGTGCACCTAGCATTTAGCTATTTAATTTCGAATTAATAATGATTTCGGAATATTGCTAAAACTTGGAAAAATCATAATAAATAAACCGTAGCTCGGATGGAAAAACTTTGTACATGAAAGTTGCTTAGAATGACGAGACAAATCCGGATACGTAGTCCGTTCGTCCGCCACACACCCCTAACCTATCGAACCCGCAACTTCCCCCTCCGGCTCCTCTGCCCGAAAACACGAAACACCGGGGATATTTTCCTGGATGTTTTCCCCCCTTCACCGGTATCGCCCATCCCTATGTTAGGTCACCCCTAGCATAACGTATTGCCGCGTCTTGCTTTGTGTTACATTTGATTGCTCCATTATTTATTGTGTTCCCCCTCCGTTACTCCTTTCCGGTAGACTCCGAGACCGATGCTGATGCCCCTGTGGTCGACTACGTCACCGACGACCCCTCTCTCTTGCCAGAGCAACCAGGCAAGCCCCCCCATGATCACCAGATATCGCCTATTCTTCTCTATACTGCTTGCATTAGAGTAGTGTAGCATGTTACTGCTTTCCGTTATTCCTATCCTGATGCATAGCCTGTCCTTGCTACTACTGTTGTTACCATTACCTGCTATCCTACTGCTTAGTATAGGATGCTAGTGTTTCATCAGTGGCCCTACACTCTTGTCCGTCTGCCATGCTATACTACTGGGCCGTGATCACTTCGGGAGGTGATCATGGGCATATATGATATACTTTACACAGTTACGTTACCTGTGATACTGTTCGGAGATGGGGGCTGAAGGGGCAGGTGGCTCCATCCCGGTAGAGGTGGGCCTGGGTTCCCGACGGCCCCCGACTGTTACTTTGTGGCGGAGCGGCAGGGCAGGTTGAGACCACCTAGGAGACAGGTGGGCCTGGCCCTGTTCGGCGTTCGCGGATATTTAACACGCTTAATGAGATCTTGGTATTTGATCTGAGTTGGCTACGAGCCTATACGCACTAACCATCTACGCGGGAGTAGTTATGGGTATCCCGACATCGTGGTATCAGCGGAAGCACTTCTGACGTCAGCGACTGAGCGGCGCGCGCCGGGTTGGACTGCGTTAACGCAACTTCCTTTGTAATGGAGGTTGCTAGGTCTGCTCACCGGCCGCGTACGCAACGTGCAGGTGTGCTCAGGGCGATGGGCCCAGACCCCTGCGCGCTTAGGTTTAGACCGGCGTGCTGGCCTCTCCGTTGAGCCTAGGTGGGGCTGTGACGTGTTGATCTTCCGAGGCCGGGCATGACCCAGGAAAGTGTGTCCGGCCAAATGGGTCAAGCGTGCTGGGTAAGTTGGTGCACCCCTGCAGGGAAGTTAATCTATTCGAATAGTCGTGATCTTCGGTAACAGGACGACTTGGAGTTGTACCTTGACCTTATGACAACTAGAACCGGATACTTAATAAAACACACCCTTCCAAGTGCCAGATACAACCGGTGGTCGCTCTCCCTCAGGGATATGAGGAGGGGATCGCCGGGTAGGATTATGCTATGCGATGCTACTGGAGATGCTACTTGAAGATGCTATTTGGAGGACTTCAATCTACTCTCTTCTACATGTTGCAAGACGGAGGCTGCCAGAAGCGTAGTCTTCGATAGGACTAGCTATCCCCCTCTTATTCTGGCATTCTGCAGTTCAGTCCACTGATATGGCCTCCTTACACATATACCCATGCATATATAGTGTAGTTCCTTGCTTGCGAGTACTTTGGATGAGTACTCACGGTTGCTTTTCTCCCTCTTTTCCCCTTTCCCTTCTACCTGGTTGTCGCAACCAGATACTGGAGCCCTCGAGCCAGACGCCACCGTCGACGACGACCCCTACTACACCGGAGGTGCCTACTACTACGTGCAGCCCGCTGACGACGACCAGGAGTAGTTTAGGAGGATCCCGGGCAGGAGGCATGCGCCTCTTTCGATCTGTATCCTAGTTTGTGCTAGCCTTCTTAAGGCAAACTTGTTTAACTTATGTCTGTACTCAGATATTGTTGCTTCCGCTGACTCGTCTATGATCGAGCACTTGTATTCGAGCCCTCGAGGCCCCTGGCTTGTATTATGATGCTTGTATGACTTATTTATGTTTTAGAGTTGTGTTGTGATATCTTCCCGTGAGTCCCTGATCTTGATCGTACACATTTGCGTGCATGATTAGTGTACGATTGAATCGGGGGCGTCACAGGGGACCAATATATCTTAATGCTATGGTTGGGTTTTACCTTAATGAACGTTCGTAGTTGCGGATGCTTGCTAATAATTCCAATCATAAGTGCATATAATTCCAAGTCAGGGATGACATGCTAGCAGTGGCCTCTCCCACATAAAACTTGCTGTCGGTCTAGTAAAGTAGTCAATTGCTTAGGGAAAATTTCACAACTCCTACCACCACTTTTCCACACTCGCTATATTTACTTATTTGTGTTTTTTTATCTAAACAGCCCCTAGTTTTTATTCTCGTGCTCTTTATTATCTTGCAAACCTATCCAAAAACACGTACAAAGTACTTCTAGTTTCATACTTGTTTCCGGTAAAGTAAACGTCAAGCGTGCGTAGAGTTGTATCGGTGGTCGATAGAACTTGAGGGAATATTTGTTCTACCTTTAGCTCCTCGTTGGGTTCGACACTCTTACTTATCGAAAACTATTGCGATCCCCTATACTTGTGGGTTATCAAGACCTTTTTCTGGCGCTGTTGCCGGGGAGTCATAGCGTGGGGTGAATATTCTCGTGTGTGCTTGTTTGCTTTATCACTAAGTAATTTTTATTTGCTGTTCTTAGTTGTTTTCTATCTTTAGTTATGGGTAGGAAATGCAAAATACCAAAAAAAATAGTTGTACCTACTGAAGCAATGGTTGAAGAACCACTCAAAATCTATCACACTGCTGAAGCTTATTACTTGGATCATCTTCGATCCCTATGTGCTCGTGCTGAAACCCCAACTAGCTTAGTTGATGGCAAATCTTTAGATGAGCATGCTTTTTATGTGTGACACCGCATATCTGAAAAAGGGAAACGATTACTGGATCAAATTCATCGTTTGCAATGCTATGCTTGGAATTTATGTGAAATATATGATTTTGCTTGTTGTTATGAAAACCCTAAGAAACACCTTCCCTACCAATGTGAGTTTATTGATAATGGAATCCTATCTTCGTATGCTAAGGGTGTTTATAATTATTATGATATTCAACAAATTGAAGAATTTGTTGCTTTTAAGGGTGCTTACGAAATTGCTTCTTTGATTGAAACATATGATGCTACTTTTCACAAATCTGAAAATTTTGCCATACTTGAATATTGCTATGATAATTATGCTTCTAATCCCTATGTTGAACCATATATTGAGGACTACCCCACTGTCCAAGAAGAGATTAATATTTTGCAGGAGTCTATGGAAGAAGAAATTGATGAAACTGTGAGCTCATTGGATGAAAAAGATGATGAGGAGAGCGAAGAACAAAAGGAGGAAGAGCGGATTAGCTACCCGTGCCCACCTCCTAATGAGAGTAACTCTTCAACTCATACATTGTTTAATTTTCCTTCGTGCTTACCGAAGGATGATTGCTAAGATGACTGTTATGATTCCTTTGATTCTCTTGAAATATCCCTTTTTGATGATGCTTGCTATGCTTGTGGCCAAGATGCCAATATGAATTATGCTTATGGAGATGAACTTGCTATAGTTCCTTATGTTAAACATGAAATTGTTGCTATTGCACCCACACATGATAGTCCTATTATCTTTTGAATTCTCCAAACTACACTATATCGGAGAAGTTTGTGCTTATTAAGGATTATATTGATGGGTTGCATTTTACTACCACACATGATGATTTTGATAGATATAACATGCATGTGCTTGCTGCTCCTACTTGCAATTATTATGAGAGAGGAACTACATCTCCGCCTCTTTATGTTTCCAACACGATATAATTGCAAGAAACTGCTTATACTATGCATTGGCCTTTACTTTGCGTGCATGAATTGTTCTTTTATGACATGCCGATGCATAGGAAGAGTGTTAGACTTCGTTGTTGCATGATATATGTTACTTTGTGATCATTACTAAATTACAAATCATTGTTAATTAAAATTGACTTTGATATACCTTGGGATCCGGGTGGATCCATTACTTGAGCACTATATGCCTAGCTTAATGGCTTTAAAGAAAGCGCTGCCAGGGAGACAACCCGGAAGTTTTAGAGAGTCATTTATTTCTGTTGAGTGCTTTCATATAGTTTAAAAACAACAAAAATAAAGAGGGGAACCCAAAACTTTTCAAAAAGGAAAGTGAAAGTGGGAAAGACAAGCATTGTTGAAGTGAGAGAGCTCCTTGAACTTTGTTCATTCTCACGACAACTTTGTGAATCTTGATTACAGAAACTTTTCAACAAAAATAATTATCCCCTTGTATAATTCCATTGTATTATAAAAAATAATGTGCCAAGGTTTGCCTTTAGGATGTTTACAATGCTTGTTGGTTTGTGCGGTGCAGGACAGAAACTTTGGCTGTAGGGCGCGATTTTAAATTTCTTACTGGAATGTCAAATGGTTCTGATTCTTTTTGCACTGTCTTTCTATGCAAATTTTTTATTTTTCCTAATTTTGGCAGAATTTTTCAAGTATCATAAGTATGGTGAATGTTAAGATTATTACAGACTGTTCTGTTTTAGACAGATTCTGTTTTTGATGCATAGTTTGCTTATTTTGATGAAACTATCAATTTATATCAGTGGATTAAGCCATGGAAAAGTTATATTACAGTATACACAATGCAAAAACAAAATATGAATTGGTTTGCAACAGTATTTAGAGTAGTGATTTGCTTTATTATACTAACGGATCTTACCGATTTTTCTGTTGAAGTTTTTTGTGGATGAAGTGTTCGATGATCGAGGAGGTCTCGATGTGAGAAGAAGGAAGAGAGGCAAAAGCTCAAGCTTGGGGATGCCCAAGGCACCCCAAGTAAATATTCAAGGAGACTCAAGCGTCTAAGCTTGGGGATGCCCCGGAAGGCATCCCCTCTTTCTTCAACAAGTATCGGTATGTTTTCGGATTCGTTTCATTCATGCGATATGTGCAACTCTTGGAGCGTCTTTTGCTTTAGTTTTCACTTTTCTTTTATGCACCATGCTGGTATGAGATATTCCTTGGTTGATTTATATAATGCTCATTGCACTTCACTTATATCTTTTGAGTATGGCTTTATAGAATGCTTCATGTGCTTCACTTATATCATTTGAAGTTTGGGTTACCTGTTTCTCTTCACATAGACAACCGCCATTTGTAGAATGCTCTTTTGCTTCACTTATATTTGTTAGAGCATGGGCATATATTTTGTAGAAAGAATTAAACTCTCTTCTTCACTTATATCAATTTAGAGAGATGACAGGAATTGGTCATTCACATGGTTAGTCATAAAATCCTACATAAACTTGTAGATCGCTGAATATGATATGTTTGATTCCTTGCAATAGTGTTGCGATATAAAGGTGGTGATATTAAAGTGTGCTAGTGGGTAGTTGTGGATTAGTAGAAATACTTGTGTTGAGGTTTGTGATTCCCGAAGCATGCATGTATGGTGAACCGTTATGTGATGAAGTCGGAGCATGATTTATTTTTTGATTGCCATCCTTTGTGTTGAGGTCGGGATCGTGTGATGGTTAACTCCTACCAACCCTTCCCCTAGGGGCATGCGTCTAATACTTGGTTTCGGTAGCTTCTAAATTTTTGCAATAAGTATGTGAGTTCTTTATGACTAATGTTGAGTCCATGGATTATATGCACTCTCACCCTTCCACCATTGCTAGCCTCTCTAGTACCGCGTAACTTTCGCCGGTGCATTACACCCAGCATATACCTTCCTCAAAACAACCACCATACCTACCTATTATGGCATTTCCATAGCCATTCCGAGATATGGTGCCATGCAACTTCCATCATCATCATATACATGACTTGAGCATTCATTGTCATACTGCTTTGCATGATCCTAAGATAGCTAGCATGATGTTTTTATGGCTTGTCCATTTTTTTGATGTCATTGCTATGCTAGATCATTGCACATCCCGGTACACCGCCGGAGGCATTCATATAGAGTCATATCTTTGTTTTAGTATCGAGTTGTAATATTGAGTTGTAAGTAAATAGAAGTGTGATGATCATCATTATTAGAGCATTGCCCCAGTGAGGAAAGGATGATGGAGACAATGATTCCCCCACAAGTCGGGATGAGACTCCGGACGAAAAAATAAAAAAAAATAAAAAAAGAGAAAAAAAGAAGGCCCAAAAAAAAAGAAAAACAACAAAAAAATGAGAGAAAAAGAGAGAAGGGGCAATGCTACTATCCTTTTACCACACTTGTGCTTCAAAGTAGCACCATCTTCTTCATAGAGAGAGTCCCCTATGCTTTCACTTTCATATACTAGTGGGAATTTTCATTATAGAACTTGGCTTGTATATTCCGATGATGGGCTTCCTCAAATGCCCGAGGTCTTCATGAGCAAGCAAGTTGGATGCACACCCACTTAGTTTTCAGTTTGAGCTTTCATACACTTGTAGCTCTAGTGCATCCGTTGCATGGCAATCCCTACTCACTCACATTGATATCTACTGATGGGCATCTCCATAGCCCATTGATACGCCTAGTTGATGTGAGACTATCTTCTCCTTTTTGTCTTCTCCACCACCATCATATTCTATTCCACCTATAGTGCTATGTCCATGGCTCACGCTCATGTATTGCGTGAAAGTTGAAAAGGTTTGAGAACACTAAAGTATGAAACAATTGCTTGGCTAATTCCGGGGTTGTGCATTATTTAAATACTTTGTGTGGTGAAGATGGAGCATAGCCAGACCATATGATTTTGTAGGGATAGCTTTCTTTGGCCATGTTATTTTGAAAAGACATGATTGCTTTATTAGTGTGCTTGAAGTATTATTGTTTTTATGTCAAATGATAGACTATTGCCTTGAATCACTCGTGTCTTAATATTCATGCCATGATTATATACATGATCAAGATTATGCTAGGTAGCATTCCACATCAAAAATTATCTTTTTTATCATTTACCTACTTGAGGACGAGCAGGAATTAAGCTTGGGGATGCTGATACGTCTCCGTCGTATCTATAATTTTTGATTGTTCCATGCCAATATTCTACAACTTTCATATACTTTTTGGCAACTTTTTATACTATTTTTGGGAATAACATATTGATCCAGTGCCCAGTGTCAGTTCCTGTCTGTTGCATATTTTTGTTTCGTAGAATATCCATATCAAATGGAATCCAAACGGGATAAAAACGGATGGAGCTTATTTTTGGAATATTTGGAAAATTCCGGAAGAAGAATCAACGCGAGACGGTGCCCGAGGTGGCCACGAGGTAGGGGGGCGTGCCCCACCCCCCGGGCGCGCCCCTGACCCTCGTGGGCCACCCGTAAGGCGGTTGATGCCCTTCTTCGGCCGCAAGAAAGCTAATTTTTGGTAAAAAATCACGGCGAAGGTTTCAGTCCAATCGGAGTTACGGATCTCCATATATATACGAAACGGTGAAAGGGCAGCAGAACAGAACACAGAAACAGAGAGAGACATAGAGACAGATCCAATCTCGGAGGGGCTCTCGCCCCTCCCATGCCATGGAGGCCAAGGACCAGAGGGGAAACCCTTCTCCCATCTAGGGAGGAGGTCAAGGAAGAAGAGGAAGAAGGGGGCCCCTCTCCCCCTCTCCTCCTGTGGTGCCGGAACGCTGTCGTGGCCATCATCATCATCACCGCCATCTTCACCAACACCTCCACCATCTTCTCCAACATCTCCATCACCTTCCCCCCTCTATCTACAGCGGTCCACTCTCCCGCAACCCATTGTACCCTTTACTTGAACATGGTGCTTTATGCTTCATATTATTATCCAATGATGTGTTGCCATCATATGATGTCTGAGTAGATTTTTGTTGCCCTATCGGTGGTTGGTGAATTGCTACGATTGATTTAATTTGCTTGTGGTTATGTTGCTGTCCTTTGTTGCCCATCATATGAGCGCGTGCATGGATCACACCATAGGGTTAGTTGTATGTTGATAGGACTATGTATTGGAGGGCAAGAGTGACAGAAGCTTCAACCTAGCATAGAAATTGACGCATACGAGATTGAAGGGGGACCAATATATCTTAATGCTATGGTTGGGTTTTACCTTAATGAACGTTAGTAGTTGAGGATGCTTGCTAATAGTTCCAATCATAAGTGCATAGAATTCCAAGTCAGGGATGACATGCTAGCAGTGGCCTTTCCCACATAAAACTTGCTATCGGTCTAGTAAAGTAGTCAATTGCTTAGGGACAATTTCACAACTGCTACCACCACTTTTCCACACTCGCTATATTTACTTATTTGTATTTTTATCTAAACAGCCCCTAGTTTCTATTCTCATGCTCTTTATTATCTTGCAAACCTATCCAAAAACACCTACAAAGTACTTCTAGTTTCATACTTGTTTCCGGTAAAGTAAACGTCAAGCGTGCATAGAGTTGTATCGATGGTCGATAGAACTTGAGGGAATATTTGTTCTACCTTTAGCTCCTCGTTGGGTTCGACACTCTTACTTATCAAAAACTGTTGCGATCCCCCATACTTGTGGGTTATCAGTACATAAGAGGCAGCACAGACAATCTAAACTTTGCTTGTAGGTTTATCCTCAAATAGTGGCCTCGTGCCGAGGGAGGTTTGAGCAACTTGGCCACTACTTTCATCCAACTAGTTTACTGGCTCATCTTGGTCCTGTATCTCGCCAAAATTCTACATTGCAGACGAGAAAGGAGGCAGTTGAGAAAATGAACCACCCAAATTTTTTGTGCAGTTCAACTGAAATGGAGCATCCCTGGCGTGCAGACTGATTAAGTGCCAGATGAATATACGCGTCAACCAACTTGTCTGGAATCTTTAGACTCCATGCCATACAGTTCGTTATCATATGTGCAGATAACCAAAAGGCACAAGTTGGGACCAAAGACTGGACTGCGTTTTTCTGGGCTATGCGCCGAGCAATATTTTTGGCGTTCACTCTCCTAATACTTGGAGTTTGACAATTGGTTGACGCTGGTTGATACTCGAATGAATATCGGCACTTCTTCTTTTCAACATCGATGCTTGTCTGAGTGAACTTTGGAGTACATAGCAGCAGCATAAGTACCTGTCCATCTGATCTTTTTGTGCAGTTCTACTGAAATCACCCGATGTAATGATTTGCCTGAGAGTTCAAGCTCCAAATTACTCCTTTATGAAATCGGCAAACAGTAGCACAATTCCAAATTACCAATACATATGACAAGCACAATAATCAGGATAAAGACCAGTACCAACCTGTGTGAGGTAGCATATCAATTATTATTTCCTTTGACTGGAAGCCGAGATAAGCCAAGCGACTGACAGCAAAGGAAGAATGCAAGCCGAGATTAGCGACTAACAGGAAAGGAAGGAAGCTGTCGAGGCAATGAAGCATCCAAAGTTTTTGTGAAGTTCCACCAAAATCGAGGCATCCCTGTTGGCACATATATTAAGAGAGTGAGATTACTGTAATAGTGGGACTAGTTGATGAAACATACACTAACAAATAGAAGCACCCTCATTATCTTAACGGGTAAAGTTAGCATTCGCTCCCTGCTCCACCACATGACTCACCTCATAGATAAACATACACACGTACATGATTCATCATAGGGTGCTACTAAAGATGTGTTTAACTCTGACAGGAAAATTAGGCAGCAATAAATTAGTGATACTTAAGTACTTCTAATTAATTAAGTGAGACAGCAGAAGTGGAAGGGCTCCCTGGAGGATCGTCTCACATGCAAGGTAGTCGTTACCGGAGCCCTTGAATGGCCTCGACTGAGGCCTCTCGCTTTAGCAAGATCGCCTTGGCACTATTTACTCTTCTTCTTCATGCTCTGTTTCTCAGTCTCCTCACTAGTTGGTGAAACCAAGTACATGATTGGCCTTCTATTTCAGAATTGGTTTTGTCAGTGAGGGAGTACAAGTGTACTAGTAAAAAATAGCATTATTTTCTCATGGTAGTCGCAAAATAGAGATGAACACATGCATTAAATATCATTCTTACCTAAAGGAAGGTTATGGTGTCAATATGGATGATGAGGATTGGAACACAGATCTCCCTTTGTGCAGTTCCACCGAAATGAACCAACTGTTCCATTCTGAAATTCCAGTTAAACAGCACAAAAGTCACTTCTTTTAAGAAGAGTTTTGTGCAGTGCACCAAAAGGTCACAACAACAACCAGGTGAAATGGATATCCCTGTTTGCACAAAAAGCTACAGAGGAAATAGTCAGAGTCTCAAACAATTACAGGCAAAAACATTTGGCTAAACTTGTCATGGCTTATAATAGTGGCATGGCTTCATTTTTACCAGGGGCATTAGATTAAGAACAGGTAGATATTTGGTATAAGGGCATGGGACAGTGGGTGCACCAGCAGTCCAGCACCATGTACCTAAACAGGGGCATAAAGTGGTGATTCGTAGTTTATTGCCCCGAGAAACAAACATCCAAGAAACATATCTGGGTTGGTCCCATTTTTGTTCACTCTAGCCACCTACTCCTATGTGTGGATAGCAAATCTAGTCCTGGTCATACCACTGTGTACAACGTTACCCCTATATTTCCCTTTTCGACCAAGACACCGGTTGGATGACCAGTCTGTACTACTTTCAGCCCCTTTCCTTCCTGTTTGTACCAAGTCCGATGTAGTACATACTAAATTTCCCCACCCCCACTTTATTTTTTGTTTGAACCAAGTACAAGATTCGACTCCATGAAGTAGCTTTACCTCTAACAATAGAAGAAGAAAAAGGTGACGTTGGACCATCCGATCGAGAGGGGCTGAGAGGTAGAAAATGATGCACATGCAGCAACGTAGCGAGCTGGGGAAGTAGAGCTAAGGAGGTTTCGAAGGAAGATATACCTGAAGGTCATCGGGATGTGGATAGGTGGGCGGCGGGAGGCCGGATCCGCCCACACTAGGGCAACGACGAAGGGATCGGAGGACCTCTCACACCGGCGCTCGGCCAGAGATAACGGTGCGACCGGTAGTGGGTCTCCTCCCTCGCTATCGACGACGGCCTAAACGCCGCCCCTCCTCCCCTTCACCGGCGGAGGGGGATACGTCTGGATCGGTAACCAGCGGTGAGGATAGAAAGACAGTGTGTTTTGAAGGGAGAAAGACAGTGTTACCACCCCTATCTTGTTTAAATCTGGAGAGGATGAGAGTGTGTGAATAGAGCAACCCTAGCAAGCAAGTGCGGAGGTTCCGACCTATATATACGTAGTGGGGTAGTTTTCCTTTTTCACTCCATCAAAACAATCGTTTAAAATTGTGTACTAGAGTACATGCCAGGTCGTCGTTTTTTAGTTGTTGATTGTTTTTTGAGATAGCTACCCTCTTGTTCCAAGTGGTGTTACGGTGTGCCAGGTCGCAATTTTTTTAAGGGTGCCAGGTCACACTTTGTATCGTTCAAGTCTGGTACAAGTCCCTCCATTAAATGAACAACCACCCCCTCGTAAAAATTGTGAACAAGCCCACGGCTAAAATTATCGGTAACGTGGGTTGCCCCAACATGCATTATTATTTATATTTTCTACTCCCTCCATTCCTAAATATAAGTCTTTTTTTATTCGCCACACCTAAGACAAGAATTTTTTTATTAGCAGTGAACCCCACATGTCATAGACGCAAAAAGTGTGGCAAGATTCCCTTAGGCAAGCCAATGTGTGTTTAAAAATTTGAGCAACTCAAGTTAGGCAAGTGTGGCAAGTGTGGGAAAAATAATGTGGCAACATAATACAAACATAGTCACAATCCAAACAGCCCCATAATTTTTTGTGACATGCATGAAAATTGGTTAGTTAAATTTATAGTCAAAATTTGGCAAGGTGCATCAAATCAACACATGCAAGTATCAAAAGGGAGGTCACGGCATGCATGCATGCGTTGTACTCCCTCTGTTTCCAAATATAAGTCTTTTAGAGATTGCAACAAGTGACTACATACGAAGCAAACTATGTCTACATACATCCGTATGTAGTAATCCATTTGAAATGTGTAAAAAGACTTATATCGAGTGCAGTGCTTTGATGTGTCGCATCAACTCGTACAAGACCAAGAAGTTTGATTACTACAACGCCCCCTCCCTCGCGCATGAGCGTGGTGGTTGGTAGGACTAGTAGGAGCTTTCGCTACACGCTTCTTGACGGCGGCGAACTTGCGGATGGAGTTGACCATCATGTCGTCCATGCGAGAAGCGAAGCCGGCGTCGGCGAGGGCTACGACACCGGCGGTCGCCAGCACCGTCTGGAAATGCTGCGCGGTGCAGGGCCGTAGGTCGGCGCCTTGGATGATTTGGCATAGCCGACTGCCGCTCGCGACCATCGCCTCCATAGGTGCTTCTGGCTTCTGGTCACTTGGTCTTGGATTGGAGTGAGCAGTGTTGCGCAGATACTAAGGAGTAGATGGATTGGAGTGGTAGAGCGCCTTTATATGAGAATCCAAACTCTGTTGCATTCACATCGTGCTGGCTCTATTCTGCTTCTCCAATTAATTCCCTCTGCATGTAGAGTAATTTGAGGATGCACCATTGACCGTTCAACGTCTCGGGAACCGCTACCCTCTCCCTCCTTGGCATTCAAGCACCTATGGAGGCAACTGCCGCTCGCGTCTATCGCGTGTCAGGAGACGTTCCCGTCTATGATGAGGTGCCTATGGTGACTTCATAAATTTCAAGATGATAGTACTCTAGTATACTCAATATTGTGCACCGCGACCAAGGCCGAGAGGAAAACGAGAGAACTACTACGTATTTATTTACAGTGTAGATTCACTCATTTTGCTCCATATGTACTCCGTCTCGGTGTAGTCTAGTCACTTGTTGAAATCTCTAGAAAGGCAAATACTCCTTTCTGGTTTACAGGGCTATACTAGCAAGTACTTACTACAATAGTGGGCTCACATAGCAATTTTTCCTCATGCAAGAGCCTGGCTATATGCGTGCTCCAAGGTTCGCAACTACCACGTTCGGATTGCACTTGGCTCTTCGCCTCTTCGAGAAGACGAACAATGATGTTACTACTACTGCGTCTACAGTATCGAATCCACTGCTACATGTCCGTCCACCGTGAGTGGGAGGGATAGCTTGTTGTAGTACTATACTCCCTCCTTACCGGTTTATAAGGCTCAACTCAAAATCTTCAGATTTCCGTTTTATAAGGCTTGTTTTAAGAGTAGCTTGGTTAAATCTCTGAGGTCTTTTCGGTTGCTGCGTTGCATTTAATTCCTTGGTACCATTTTCAAAAGAAAATTAATCACAGAGACAAGTCGTTGCTCCTTTCTTCCCTCAGCTGCATGCATGCAGCAAACTAGACATTAAAACGAGATAAAAAAACAAAGACTGACCAGTGCATGCGCCATCTGGATGAGAGAGAGTGGGACGCATGAGGGCTTGGGACGCTATAGTTAATTGCATTGACAATTGAACAGGCTGAGATTTAATACCAGGATGCTGTAATTGGGCATTTTTCACATAAGCTCAATTCACCTCACCTAATATACATTTACCTTGGTTGGTGGGATTTCAGATATGAGCCCTATAATAAACTAGTAAGGAGGGAGTATAAGCAAAAGCATGTCCTCGTCTGCGAGCCACCGCGCGCATGGGCGAGGGAGAAGGCGTGTAGTAGTAAAATCAAGCTTCTCCTTGTTGTACGAGTTGACATGACGCATCATAGCACTGGCCCCACATGGTTGCCTCTAAACTTGGCTGAAAGACCCGCAGTGTACAATACTCCATTTGCTACAACCTCTAACATTTACCCCACCACAAATTTAAATATATATTCCTGTCTTGACCAGATGAGCGTGCAAACAAGAATCACCAGGATGACAGGTAGAGCTAGAAGATAATTTTAATCAAAAAAATATAGCATGGAGCCGACCCCAATGATTTTAAGCTTACATGCACGGTACACGCTATTCTAGACTACTCTACACATGAAACTGCCACACGAGTGTTCGGGCTGCGCTTGGCTCTTCGCCTCTTCGGGAAGTCGAACAAAATGATGGAGTACGACTGCAGTGGAGGAGTACTACAGTATGCTTCTGGCCATCTGACACCGATTGAACTGATGCATGTCCACCGCATACGGGAGGGAGAGCGTGTAGCGAACAAAAGCTTCTCCTAATGCTGCCAGCCACCACGCTCATGGGCGAGGGAGGGACGCAGCTTCATTGACTTACTGCTCCTGCCTTTGCATCCATGACAGGTGGGCCCAACAGGTCGGTAGCCCACCTGTGCAGCCAAAGGCAGGTGCGGTTAAGGCGAGAGGGCGTTGTAGTAATCAAACTTCTCGGTCTTGTACGAGTTGACGCGACACATCAAAGCACCGCACTCAATATATTTCAATAATTTGCATTTACCGGTGCATTAATTACAACGCATGCATGCATGCCGTGACTCTCCTTTTGATACTTGCATGTGTTGATTTAATGCACCTTGAAGTAGTATGAATATGTGACGGTAAAGCTTTGTAATGCCCCGGCCCTAATAAAGCGAGAGATGGTTGTGCACGAGGAGGGCGAGATCATGCAGACGGAACAGGACCCGACGATCGAGGTCTCTATGGTCTCGATGGACCTCACCTTGCTCCACTGCCCCTTGTGCCTCCGCCCCTTGAAGCCTCCAGTGTATGAGGTTCGAATACACCTCGTCCGTTTGGCTGATCGAGCAAGGTGCAGGTTTCTTGATTGATGTGTTGTTCGATTGATTTGTGCAGTGCAAGGGAGGGCACCTGGCTTGTGCGGACTGCCGCGTCGAGCGCCCCGGGAACCAGCGGCAGTGCCAGAAGTGCGAGCCTGGCTGTGGCTTCGACGTGCAGAACACGGCGGTGGACGCCGTCCTCTCGTCGGTGAGGGTGGAGTGCCTGCACGAAGGCTGTGGGCTCTATGTCACTTACCACAAGCTCACCGATCACCAGAGCGTGTGTCCGCTCGCGCCCTGCAAATGCCCTGTGCCCGTCTGCGGTTACGAAGGCCCGCCGCCGTGGATCTCCCACCACATCAGCACCGTGCATCCCATGCCCGTGCACATGATCCAGTACGGCAAGGTGCTCCAGCTGCAAGTGCCACTGTCGGAGCCACGGCTCTTGCTGTTCGCGGAGGAGGACGGCCGCGCGTTTTTCTTGGTCGGCGGCATGCTCGACATCGGCGCGCCTATCACCGTGTCGGTCATCTGCATCAGAGCGGGGGCGTCCCCACTACCGCACTACGTGGCCAAGCTGTGGGCGAACGACCCGCCGGGGGATCCCAAAGGCAGGACCGACGCCGTCAAGGTGGAAATGGAGGTGACAAGCAGCAGGGATCCCGGCGACGTCGCCGTGCAGGAGCTGACCTTCTTCACAGTTCCGCCCAAGCTGCTGGACGGGGCTAAGCTGGTGTCCCTCCACATTCAGATTGACAAGCTCATGTCCTAAATGATTCTACAATGCCTTCTGTTTATCTTAGTAATATGCTAATATAGGGGTTAGCTCGGTCTACTTTAGCTTAAGAGATGGTGGGTTTTGGTGGTGATGCAGCAATTACCTCCACATTAGATCAACAATGAAAGTAATTTCGAACAGTCGAATGGATAGTTTGTGTCTGTTGGATATAAAGATCCTTTGGGTAAGAAGTACCAGCTTATATGCTTTTTTTTGAAACGGAACAGCGATACTAGTATAATTTTTGTTGACATGCACTAATATTTTCGAAACGGACGTCGGGCTGTAGCTAGAAGGGCGGTTGGGACACGGCATTGGCCCATACCGCGGTGACCCCCGATTGGGATGCACCGACTATGGATTTTCTCCCTCGCCGATGTCGACCGCGTCTACGCAGAACATTGCTCCCTTCCCCCAGCTGCGGGATCAGGCCGGATATGTGACCACCGGTGTGGCCACCGTCGTTCGATGCTTGTGAAGAGAGCAACCCAAGCAAGAAGGCTTGAAGCTTAGGCTCCTGCTAGTGTATATATAGTGGTTTTCTTTTTCTCTCCATATCAACCATTTTATATTGCGTACGTGTCATTGAAGAGTGAAATGATGGTTGCTTCTTCCGACTAACTTACTGTGTGATTTGACTGCTCCTTTAGTGGCCCCTACACGTACTCCACCTACGTGTATGCAACAGTCACACGTACACATGGACACAAAAACGCGCGCGACGCCTTAATGCATGCATGTCCGAGCACACGACGGAACACACACGGTCACGCTCAAGTGCTCAACCTACACGTGCATGCACACTGATACGTCTCCAATGTATCTATAATTTATGAAGTATTCATGCCATTACATTATCTGTCTTGGATATTTATGGGCTTTATTATGCACTTTTATATTACTTTTGGGACTAACCTATTAACCCAGAGCCCAGTGCTAGTTTCTGTTTTTCCCTTGCTTTAGTGTTACGCAGAAAAGGAATATCAAACGGAGTCCAAACGGAATGAAAACTTCGGGAAAGTTATTTTTGGAACGGAAGCAATCCGGGTGACTTGGAGTGCACGTAAGGGAAGCAACGAGGAAGGCACGAGGCAGGGGGCGCGCCCACCCCCCTGGGCGCGCCCTCCACCCTCGTGGGCCCCTCGTGGCCCCCCTTACCGACTTCTTTCGCCTATATATCTCCATATACCCTAAAACCATCAGAGAGCACAACAGATCGGGAGTTCCGCCGCCGCAAGCCTCCAGAGCCATGAAAAACCAATCGGGACCCTGTTCCGGCACTCTGCCGGAGGAGGGATCCCTCACCGGTGGCCATCTTCATCATCCCGGCACTCTCCATGACAAGGAGGGAGTAGCTCACCCTCGGGGCTGAGGGTATGTACCAATAGCTATGTGTTTGATCTCTCTCTCGTGTTCTTGAGGTGGTACGATCTTGATGTATCGTGAGCTTTGCTATTATAGTTGGATCTTATGATGTTTCTCCTCCTCTACTCTTTTGTAATGGATTGAGTTTCCCCTTTGAAGTTATCTTATCGGATTGAGTCTTTTAATGATTTGAGAACACTTGATGTATGTCTTGCGTGGGATAACCGTGGTGACAATGGGTTATTCTATTGATTCACTTGATGTATGTTTTGGTGATCAACTTGCGGGTTCCACCCATGAACCTATGCATAGGGATTGGCACACGTTTTCGTCTTGACTCTCCGGTAGAAACTTTGGGGCACTCTTTGAGGTTCTATGTGTTGGTTGAATAGATGAATTTGAGATTGTGTGATGCATATTGTATAATCATACCCACGGATACTTTAGGTGACATTGGAGTATCTAGGTGACATTAGGGTTTTGGTTGATGTGTGTCTTAAGGTGTTATTTTACTACGAACTCTAGGGCTGTTTGTGACACTAATAGGAATAGCCCAATGGATTGATCAAAAAGAATAACTTTGAGGTGCTTTCGTACCCTACCATAATCTCTTCGTTTGTTCTCCGCTATTAGTTACTTTGGAGTGACTCTTTGTTGCATGTTGAGGGATAGTTATATGATCCAAGTATGTTATTATTGTTGAGAGAACTTGCACTAGTGAAAGTATGAACCCTAGGCCCTGTTTCCTAGCATTGCAATACCGTTTACGCTCACTTTTACCATTAGTTACCTTGCAGTTTTTATATTTTCAGATTACAAATACTCATATCTACCATCCATATTGCACTTGTATCATGATCTCTTCGCCGAACTAGTGCACCTATACAATTTACCATTGTATTAGGTGTGTTGGGGATACAAGAGACTCTTTGTTATTTGGTTGCAGGGTTGCTTGAGATAGACCATCTTCATCCTACGCCTCCCACGGATTGATAAACCTTAGGTCATCCACTTGAGGAAAATTTGTACTGTCCTACAAACCTCTGCACTTGGAGGCCCAACAACGTCTACAAGGAGAAGGTTGCATAGTGGACATCAAGCTCTTTTCTAGCGCCGTTGCCGGGGAGGTGAGTGCTTGAAGGTATATCTTTAGATCTTGCAAGTTTCTTGTTTATCACTAGTTTAGTATATAAAATAAAACTACAAAAAAATGGAATTGAGGGTGCCTCATATGCTTAATCTTTTTAATGTCTTCCATGAAAATAAGGATTCCGATAATTGTGCTCAATTGCTAGAGGAAGAATGCATTAAAATGTTTGGCACTAAATCTTTGTATGATGAGCAAGATTGCAATGTTGTTAGTATGAATTCTATGAATATCCATGATGCTAATGATATGCAAAGCCACAAGCTTGGGGAAGCTATGTTTGATGAAGATGATATTTTTTGTCTCCCAAGTTTTGATGTGCAAATTTATTATGATGAAAGCATGCCTTCTATCTATGATGATTATTGTGATGACACGTATGCTATAAAGAATAATGATAACCATGAAACTTGTCATCTTGATCTTAATTTTCAGTCACATGATAGTTATTTTGTTGAGTTTGCTCCCACTATTCCGAATGAGAAGAACTTTGCTTATGTGGAGAGTAGTAAAATTTCTATGCTTGCAGATCATGAAAAGAATGCTTTAGGTGCTGGTTATATTGTTGAATTCATTCATGATGCTACTGAAAATTACTATGAGGGAGGAACATATGCTTGTAGGTATTGCAATAATATCAAGTTTCCTCTCTATGTGTTGAAAATCTTTAAGCTATGCTTGTTTTGCCTTCCTATGCTAGTTGATTATTGTTCTCATAAGTTGTTTGCTCACAAAATCCCTAAGCATAGGAAGTGGGTTAGGCTTAAATGTGCTAGTCATATGCTTCATGATGCTCCCGTTATGTTTCAATTCTTATCTTTTATGTGAACATCATTATCATCATCATGTCTAGCTAAAAAGGCAATAAAGAAAAGCGCTTGTTGGGAGACAACCCAATATTTACCCTTACTGTTTTTGTGTGTTCACATGATTATGCTACTATGATAATCATGTCTTATAGCTTTTGTTTCAATAAAGTGCCAAGTAAGACCTTTGGGATAACCTACGGTGATAGTTATTTGATCTTGCTGTAAAAAATAGAAACTTTGTGCGCACGAGATTAGTTTTCATAAATCACAGGAACGTGCTTTTCAGTTGATTCTTTTTGCAGTAGATCAATAAACAAATTATCTAGGACTTCCTAATTTGGTAGAAGTTTTTGGGTTCCAGAATTATTCGCAAGTTACAGATTACTACAGACTGTTCTGTTTTTGGCAGATTCTATTTTCTATGTGTTGTTTGCTTATTTTAATGAATCTATGAGTAGTATCGGAGGGTATGAACCATAGAGAAGTTGGAATACAGTAGATATTACACCAATATGAATTTAGAATGAGTTCACAACAGTACATAAGTGGTGATTTATTTTCTTACTAGTAGAGTGCCCGTGCGTTGCCACGGGCTCTTGAAATAGTTTGCAAGAGTTACATATTAAATTTCAAATGGACAAACAATATAACATAAACACAATTATTGAATAATTAAAGTCCATTTTTGCAATGTAAATTGATAAAAAAAGAAAGATTAACGACATGTCCATGTAACAAACTGAGCGATGTTTCAACTAAACATCTATTACAAAACTATCAATATCTAGATGATGCGCTTAAAAAATTCGTTAATAGAACGCCCGGTGCGTTGCTACGGGCATACGCATGATTAAGGTCGTCTCTGAGGTCGAAAGTCATTTCTCCCTCATACGTCCGGGTGTGTTCGGACATCAAACGGGCACCCAACGGCCTCCCCAAAATTCAACATCGACAGTCCAGGCTCATCTAAATCTAACCCATGTGTGGGGAAGAAATGTGGTTGTCCAGACTATCCCATGTTATCACCAAACGTGGTCCCAACACAAAAACCCCATCCCACGACGCACCCTTCACTTTTCCTGCCAGACCCTCCACTTCCTGCTCGGTTTCTCGCCGTACGGGACATTTCTCGCTGGAGCCCTCTCCTTGAAAACCAGATGACACCCACCTCACCTTGGCCATGTCGCTCTCTCTCCTTCACACCATACTTCCCCATGGGCAGCCAAGGAGAAGTCCCCCGCCAACCGCCCCACTCTCCGCCCTGATCCCCTCCCCCCGTGTCCGTGCTGATCCGCCATTGCCATCAAGGGGGAGGAGGCGTGCGCCGCCCTTGACGCCCCCCGAGCCAAGAAGGCAGATCCAATGTATCCTGGGTCATTGTCACGTTGTAACATACAGTTGAATATCATGCATTACTACAAAATAAAAATATGATGTCTTTTGTTGGACATGCAACACATACACCACCGTTTCCGTTATTAACTCTTGAAGAAACTAACAAATGCATTTACCCTTTTATCGTAACTAAAAAATTGTATGACTTGATGAAAAAATATATGAACCGCTCGCTCATACAATTTGTTGCAAAGCTATCTTTAATGCACAATTGACCACATTTTGTGATGTAGAAAAATTATTCCGCTCAGTCAACCATAACCGAACAGACCAACCCAAACCCCCATCCCACTCACTCTCATCCCTCACTCTTATCACAAAATCCAGTAACTCATGTTCCAAGTGAGCCAGTGATCGCCGCCGGCGTATTTGATCCATAATAAGGGACAAGGGCCGCAACCACCTTCCCATCTTAGTGTTAGTACCTCCTAGTTCTATACTGGACCCACCTTTCATCCGGGATCTACCACGACGGCACCACACTCATGCATTGGCACAAAAAAATCTATGAATAAAATGTTGGTCCAAGAAAAATGTCAATGTTTCTCTCCTCTTCCCTCCCTTGCGTGCACATGCCTGATTCGTGGTACATTTTTTTTTTGTAGAATCAACATTTATCAACATTTATGCTAAATGTTAATATGGTGACAGAAATAGAATCAACATTTTCTTTGTAGAATATATCTACTTGGTTAGTCAGAAGCTCTTGCCTTACTTAATCATTTGAACATTATGAATGGTTATATGTTTAAACACTATGCACTCAAAAGTATTAATTAGATCCATCAGTATATATAAGTGTCACCTATTCAGAGAAGTATTGACAAATCATTTGACTAAACAGATGCATCGAGCAACATCCTCCAGGACTGGTCTGCAAAAGCATCAAAGAGTAAAATTCAGATTTATTCATAGGATTTTCATACTATACCAGAGTTGGGAGCATCAAATAAGTGGAACTCGAGGAGGCATCGTCTGTGAGGAACCCCTTTAGAGAGCTGCTGGGTCATCTTAGTGCGAGGAACCACACTTGTTTTTTGTCTGAATTGATGTGAGAAGCATGCATGGTCCTGAATCTAAAAATAAAACATGGAGTGGTACCTATCATGAGAAGAAAAATAATGCGGTTGTGCATTGCGGCGAGAGCTGAAAATTTTCAAAACAAAAAGCTGAAAATTTTCAACACAAAAATCCTAAGAGTACAAATCCTGCAAATCAAACGACCACCCATAGGAAAATTCTTAAGTACTGTTTTCTTTCTCATGTGCTCGAAGCATTACTTGTCTTTACATGCGAGGACACTGGTTGAATGAGAAATACACATTTTGTTGATTGTCGTCCTTGTATAAATATATATTAGTAAAAATAAAGACATAAAATCAATAATCCCACACACTTCGACATAATACACGTTGCCCATGCAACCGGAGAAGATAGTGCGGCTTGTCAATATCAGCATATAGTACTAATATTCCGTGGTTAGTCCCTGCAAAAGGAAAGAGCAATCACATAAGTATTTCATGCTGCATTTGCAAACTAAAGCCAGAAAAATACATAACAAAATCACAAGGTACTCACCAAAAGCTTAGTTTTTGTTCTATATTGGCCTCACTTTGTCATCAAATGCCAACAGTAACATCCCATTTTAGTTTCATAATTCTTCCTATATGTCTAGTAATCTGAAAAAGTGTCTACAAAATCACATCAGATTGTTAGTACAAATCATACCAAATTTATACTGGATATGCACATACTCCCTCCATTCTATAATATAAGATGTTACTACAACCAATATACTCATATATTGGTTGTAGTAACATCTTCTATTATGGGACGGAGGGAGTAGAAATTATTTCTCCATTTGATTCATCTCCACACTCCATAATTGGCATCCATCTACAAGCACAAGCCAATTGTGGCAAGAAGGTCTTTGTAATGCAGCGTGCACCAAGTGTTTTAGAAGATCTACGATGATGCACACCTATGAATTCATGCCCGAGTTTATGGGTTGTACATTCGGAGAAAGGGGTGTTTGTTGGCCGATGTGCCTCTTCTTTCATGCTTGCGACCAGTTTGCCCCCTACGGGGACGTTTGCGTCCACCCACACGTGTACATTATGTTCTTCTCGTCTTTAATTTCTCACTAAAGTGCTTCTTGCCGTTTCACCAAAAGAGCCAATTTCAAGTTTTTTAAATTCAAAAATACTTCACATAGACATTAGGATCATGAAAATGATAATGAAAAGAGCCAATTTCAAGATTTCTAAATACAGAAACACTTCACATTAACTGACTAATGCCTTTTGGTACTCCTAATCATTTTAACACAAACTATGTATGTCATTGGCAGCAGAAAATTATTGAGAGCCTATATATATAATCGATTACATTCCGGAGAAATGTAATAATGTAAGTTACCTCCAGTGAGAAATGTACTTCCCCTCAACTGCCCTGCTCTTTCCTCTATCTTCCTCTAAGTTAGCCTCCGGAAATTGTTAACAACACTGCATATCAGAAAATTCGTGAGACAAGGGCATAAGTTGTGAATACTCCTGCATAGACAAAATAACTGAGAGAAAGAGGCTAGAGAGGATATGTCAAGATACTCTAGGATGTTGAAAGCTCATTATTTCAGAGTCACGGCAAAGAAAATGGAACATATGGCTAAAATCTAACATCTTTCTTAGTTGTACAAACCTATGAAAATGAGGAAGTAGTGCAAATGCAAAGAATGCTGAAAAAAAACACAACCACAAGGCAAGCAATTTATTAACTACCTTGGTAATGATAGAACATTACAGAGTTCATGAGCTCGGTACCATCAGGTGGTGACATGGTCCTGCAAGTCATGTTCGAGAAGACAATGAGATTTAAGTTGCAAGAAGTGCGTCCGTTATGCTATCTATTTCATTAAAAATAATTAATAAAATTAAATTATCGTGGATCAAATCTATTAAAATCTAAACATACCATCCAGAAAACTGTTGTAGGGGTGTCACTGGATGCAAATCTTGCTAGTCCAAGACCACATATCTTGAGTTTGCAGTTCCCTTGGAAGTCACATATCTTGAGTCATACCCTAATCCAAAACCACATATCTTGAGCCCTACCACAAATCGCTCAGAAGTCAGAAATGATTCCTTGGATTTCACATATATTCTTTGGTAGATACTGCAACATGAGGTCACAACTATTTCACCTGAGTGTCAACATGTCAAAATTTAGTGTAAGAAGAAATTATCCAAAGAATTCCTTTAGGAGGACTCAAAGAGAGATAAGACTGGCAGCTTCCACTATATGTTTCCGAAATAAGAATTACTTAAAACACACAACCCATTTTCTTGAGAGCCTTGGGCTAAACCAAGTTCTGAAGAAACAATTTGGTCAATATATTTTAGAACTCTTCTAATTGAAATCTGCACTACCATTAGTCTGAAAATTTCTCAAGCACATTATTTCTGAATTCCATAGTATCCATACTATTGCCGATGGGACAAACATCATATGGCAAGTGCTCTTTGCACATGTGAAATCAAAAGAGGTACATGCTATTTACCTGATGTATGAATCATATCCGATCTGTTCACAGCCATTTATGACATTTTAGCATTCAGATGGTTGCTCACAAAAAGCGAGCTGTCCCAATCTGCACACTTCAAATCAGAAAGAAACTTCCCTACTGCCTGCTATTCCTAGCAGCAGCCAGCCACAGGACCCTCACCTTCCTTGGCATCGGCCTGCCATGTAACAGATGTTGAATTATGATAAATATAATCCTGAACTATGTAAAACCAAATGATGACGTGAACATAAAAGGCACTTGATTTCTACAACTGATCTAACAAACTAAAAATAGTCATCATACGCCTACTTTTTCCTCGGTTTGTCTCACCCATGAACAACCAACTTTATAGAAGAAGAAAACACTCGACACATAAATTGAAAGACCTTATAGAATATGGAAGTGTTCCTTGCTCCAACAACATTGCTGGCATATGCATCTCCTCATTTCCTCAAGCAACAGCCAACCATGGCGCTTCTCCATTTCTGAAGCAAGTTAATATGATAGAATCAGGAATAAATCTATAATTATCTCCATTTCTGAAGCAAGTTAATCTGAATGATATTTGAGGCTAGTATGGGCTGGAGTGACATATATGACTGAGATAATGTGACAAAGCTATGCATTCATGTGGATCACGAAATAGATCAGAAGCGCCGTATTTCAATGTCAGCGAATGGATGTGCAAATTTTGTGCAGAGTCACGTTTGGTTCTGCAAGATCTAAAGGGAAAAAATACAGTGAGAGGCTCACACTGCTGCTGCAGGCTAACGTACCTTGAGGAGGCACTGGATTCGGGCTTGGAGGAGGACGTCACGGGAGGACGATGTCCGGGTCGTTGGATGTCCGCGCCACCAGGGCTCTCCTCTTCCTCCTTTTTTTTGAGAAGAAGAAATAATTGGTGTCAAGCACAAGATCAACAAAAATAAGTCTGACGGGAGATGGATCAAACACCCTGGATAGCATCTTCTCGGAGGCCAAAGAATTGATCTAATTAAACACAAGCACACAAATATCATGAATAGTACCTTTTGCTCTCGTGTTAGTAGGCAAAATTATTATCACTTATCGTGTTACCAATTTACCGTTTATTAGCCACCTTGACATCAACGGATTCAGCGGTTTTGTATCTTCTTCATCGAAGAAAACTACTTCCTGAAAATGTTAAAAAAACATCACTGGAATACATATTAGAAATCTTAATTCATGTCAAACATTTGCAGCCAACATCAATGAAAAAAAATGATGAAGTGTATACACAACAATGACGATCTTCTCGGTAAATAAAATCCAAGCACCGTACATGATTTGATGACAATTATTTGTATTTGGCAGATATAGGTTTCAACTCAATACATTTTTTGTTCAGTGCAGAGGGCTTCTCTGTTGTTTATGCTAAGAAAAAAATATTATTCAGAAAACGTAGAGATGGATGAAAAACAAAAACAACTTTTGCATTTGTCCCCATAATGTTACACGATGATAAGTATAATGGTAGATGCGGATATGAATTTTAGTTGAAATAACAGATTTCATTTTCACAAGGAGTGAATGGGAAAAAAATACCACAGAACTATCAAAGAAAGGCGTGAAAAAGCTGTCAGCGTATTCACCTTATTCTCATTTCTTACATTTAACTTCTCATATTGGCAGGTCTGATTCTCGGAATTGTCCGACCTTCACATCAGCAAATTTATCAGAGAAACATAATGTTACGTGGGGTACGCCCCACGTACCAATGAGAGACCGGAAGAACGACTCAAGCAATAGTGGTTTCAAACACGCTTAGCAATAGTGGAATCAAACACGCTTAGCACTACCAAGGCCTACTGGATCCATCTATCAACTGTCAATATAAATGTATTGAAGAAGCTGCATTTAAAGAACCTTTTGGGTTTTTTATTCCCATCTCCTTTAACAATTCAAGGTACAAATTAATGACCTGAAGACAAGGGATCCCACTTTCCCCATTACGTATAAAAACATCAGTGCAAAGTTTACATGTTTGCAATCAATAAGGATGGTTTAGTACATGTAAGATGAATATTTAGCTCATCATTTAACCTGCCATGTGGTCTCAAACACTGTTTTTTTTCCTGCTAACCTGAGTGTTAGACGTTTCATGTAGCACCAGGACTTTTGCTACTGTAAGTGAAAAGGAGCAATGTTCAGTTGTGTTAGTAAGGCACATAGGAAGCTTCAAACAAGATGCAAGCATGTCATGAAACATACCCTGAACCGTTACCATACAAACAATCGTGAACTTCATTTTCAGCTTCAGTAGTTAGAGGTTCAGACAACTGGGAAAGATCAACATATATAAATCAAAGGGTTAATGGAGAATAGAAAGTTGTACAAGCCACAACCAAGCAGGTCAATCAGACACATATTATAAAAAAACAGAAGAAGAACTCTGTGGTTGCCTCTTTTAAAATTTGAAGCAGTCAAACCAGATTTGACACTAAGTACACCAAAACTATGAAACTATCTGCATCAGTTTGCTACTTCCATCCCCAAATAAATTTCAAGTCACCGGCTAGGCAAAAGGTGCATCCAACGCACAAGCACGAGGAGGAAGATTGACAAAACCCGGGTAGTTACTGCACCCATGACTTGGAGCAGACTTGGTACCACTGCCACATCAGATTCGCCAAAGCATCAGCATCCACTGACTGGTCTGCGGCACAGGCGACGACAACGTCGACGCATCTGATAGCCAAGGCGAAGACTGCGTCGACACTCATCTATGGGGCTATGGGAGAAAAGCAAGCAAGCAACGCTGACCCAAGACCGGGCAGAAAGATGAGTTGCCTAGAAATAGAGGGAACCAGTTGTCTGTTGTCAAACAAAAAATAAAAAAAGTTTAAAATATAGCACACCAGCCGTGATCAGAAACCATAGTCTTTTCCAATTAATATGACACATTCATGCAGCACAAATACAGGAAAAAATTACATTCAAGATTCAGTACTTGTCCCACATATATTGCCACTCGAGAGCCAGAACTAAATTGCAAGAATTATGTATATCAATGGCATCATTTTGACTGAGACGGACCAAACCAAACTGAATGTTATAAGCAACGGATAAACAAAGAACCAAATTTCAATCACAGATAGGGTTGATTCTTGAATCTGGCAAGTTCTGGGAAGGTGTGTGCTTACAGGCAAGGAGAAATCCCCAACATGACGACACCCATTAACCAGGTGAAGAAGGAGATGATGACCCAGCCCCACACGAGGCTGGCCGGCAGGCCTTCCTAACTGGAGGATGCTACCGTACAAAGACGTGATCCCAGTGAAGATCATCATCCTGGAGAAAGTGATGGCCAGCGTCTTGAACAGCGTCTGCAGCACATGCAACAAAAGTTCTCCATCTCTTGAGAAACCAGAAAAATATGAATGGCAAAAGGAAACGCAATTTGCAAGCCAGTCATGCACAATCGCATCAAGCTTCTACACGCGAAGAAAATAGCCACCGTTGCCACAGTTTTACTGAAACACGCATTGTAACCAGATCTCATATCTCATCAGAAAATACAAGTGGATGCAATCCGCAAGTGCCTAATTCTCTTTGCCACAAATATGACATACAGAACAATACAAAACCGATTTGCAGGGTAGAAATACATGAAGGAAATGATAATGTGCGTACCATCTCCCTCCGGAGCTCCACCTCAATCTGGGACAGCGCTACTCTCCAGGCTCGGAGCCATGGCAAGGACCTCAACATCGCTGGCAAGCCCATCAAACTTGGGTTTGTGGGGCTTCCTCCGATGGTGGCTGGCGAGATCTATGGCGGCCAGGGAAGGGATAGAGCAGCTCTCGCAGCACAAGATTCACGGCAAGTCAGGGAGGGAGAGGAAAGGATCCAGCAGCGCGAGATCCATGTCGATTTGGGGAGGGAGAGGAGCATCGTGTGGGAGGAGGGAAGCACACCGCGCGGCTCGTGGAGGAGGAGGGATTCAGGGAGAGATGCGAAGATCGGGGGCTGGTTAGGGTTCCCTAGGCCGCCACGTGATCCAGCGCGGCGGGAGGGGCTGGCCCTGAGGAGCGACGACCCGGCGAATCCATCGGCCGGCGGCGAAGTGATGGAGCGGCGGCGGTGAATGGACGAAGGGCGGCGGCGGCGAACAAGGGCACAGAGTCTGGCGACTGTTTGTCGCTTGAGGGCAAGAGACCTCGGTCGTATGTGCGGGATTGGTTTGCGATTTTTTTTGCTGGTTAATTTTCGCCGATTTGTTTTTCGCTGGTTTATTTTTATTTGTGACAGATGGATACGACGGGAGGTTAGGCGCGTGGGGGCGGGTGTGGGACTTGGCTGGAGGTTTTTTTTGGTTCATCGGGGCTGAGCGTGAGGTGGGAGCAGGTACCAAAAAAGACCATGGTAGGTGGGACGAAAATAAAACCCGGAACGCGACCTACAAACTGAGACATTAGGAGTAGAGATACTAACGGAGATTACAAGTTTTCTGTTGAGTTTTGTGTTATGAAGTTTTCAAGTTTTGGGTAAAGATTCGATGGACTATGGAATAAGGAGTGGCAAGAGTCTAAGCTTGGGGATGTCCAAGGCACCCCAAGGTAATATTAAAGGACAACCAAGAGCCTAAGCTTGGGGATGCCCCGGATGGCATCCCCTCTTTCGTCTTCGTTCATCGGTAACTTTACTTGAAGCTATATTTTTATTCACCACATGATATGTGTTTTGCTTGGAGCGTCATTTTATTTTCTTTTGCTTTGCTTGCTGTTATTTAGAATAATGTTTTTCATCTCTATTTTCAATAAAAATGTCAAGGATAGCTTTTACCATGCTTATTTTGCAAGTATACATGTTGCTGTTTCAAAACAGAAAGTTTAACGCTGTTGCAAAAATTCCCTAGAAAAGTCAGAATATCATAAAATGTTGAAACTTTTTGCATATTGAGCTCTGATAAATTTACTACAGTTGGAATTTTCGTTCACAATTTTTGGAGCTAGGGAAGTATTGATACTCTTGCATTTTTTACAGACTGTACTGTTTTGGCAGATTGCTGTTATGTTTGCATTGTTTGCATATGTTTGCTTGTTTAATGATTCTATTTGAGTATAGGAGTATTAAATATGCAGAGACATTTGTATGCAATGTTGAATAATAATTTTTGTGATTTGCTACAGTAGAGAATGATAAGGTTTTTGCATTGGTTTATACTAACTTATCTCATGAGTTTTTATTGAGTTTTGTGTGGATGAAGTATTTGAGATTTAGGAAACCGTGATATGAGAGGAATTAAGGAGACACAAAAACTCAAGCTTGGGGATGCCCAAGGCACCCCAAGATAATATTGCAAGAAGTCTCAAGCATCTAAGCTTGGGGATGTCCCGGTAGGCATCCCACCTTTCTTCTTCAACAATTATCGGTTAGTATCGGTTGAGCCTAAGTTTTTGCTTCTTCACATGATGAGTGCTATCCTTGCAATGTCGTTTTATTTTGTTTTGCTTGCTGTTTGAATAAAATACCAAGATCTAAAATTCTTAATTGAGAGAGAGTCCTTACATAGCTATATAATAATTTAATTACTCATTGATCTTCACTTATATCTTTTTGGAGTAGTTTGTCATTTACTCGCGTGCTTCACTTATATCCTATGAGTAAATGGTTGAATGAATTGAATACCATAAATCTGAAATTATATATGTTTCATATGATTATCCATGGGGAGTAATGACTTTACATATAAGAAGTAGAGGTGGTAAATTTATTGAAGGTTAGCAAACATTGTATTGATCACTTGAACAATTCATGAAAGAATATCGAAGGAAGAGAGATTTCACATATAATATACTATCTTGGACATCTTTTGTAATTATGAGCACTCATTAAAATATGACATGCTAAAAGGTTAATGTTCGACAAGGAAGACAACGTAATGGGTTATGTTTTTTATATCCGAAATAAAGTATATTGTCATGGATCGCCCAACACGTTGAGCTTGCCTTTCCCCCTCATGCTAGCCAAATTTCTTGCACCAAGTAGACATACTACTTGTGTTTCCAAACATCCCTTAAACCAGTATTGCCATGAGAGTCCACCATACCTACCTATGGATTGAGTAAGATCCTTCAAGTAAGTTGTCATCGGTGCATGCAATAAAAAATGCTCTCTAAATATGTATGATCTTTTAGTGTGGAGAAAATAAGCTTTATACGATCTTGTGATATGAAAGAAATAAAAGCGACGGACTGCATAATAAAGGTCCCTATCACAAGTGGCAATATAAAGTGACGTTCCCTCGCATTAAGATTTTGTGCATCCAACTATAAAAGCACATGACAATCTCTACTTCCCTCTGCGAAGGGCCTATCTTTTCTTTTACCTTATGCAAGAGTCATGGTGATCTTCACCTTTCCTTTTTACATTTTATCGTTTGGCAAGCACCTCGTGTTGGAAAGATTCTGATATATATATATATATATATATATATATATATATATATCCAATTGGATGTAAGGCATCATGAACTATTATTGTTGACATTACCCTTAAGGTAAAAGGTTGGGAGGTGAATCTATAAGCCCCTATCTTTCTCTGTGTCTGATTAAAACTTTGAACCCATAAATATCGCGTGAGTGTTAGCAATTGTGAAAGACTAAATGATAGTTGAGTATGTGGAGTTTGCTAAATCAAAGCTCTGACATAGACTCTTCCTAAGAATAAGATGAATTGTAATTGTTTGATGACTAATAATACAGTTTGTTAGTTTTCAAGAAAGTTTATGATCTATACGTTAACATGTGAATAGTTTGTTACTTGTTCATGCAAAGTTTATGAGACGAGCTACTGTTATGACATATGATGATGCTAGAAAAGGTGATTGAAATTTCATTGATCAAACTTGTGCACCTGCTAGCATTCACACTTCATAAATTATTTCTTTTATCATTTACCTACTCGAGGACGAGCAGGAATTAAGCTTGGGGATGCTGATACGTCTCCAACTTATCTATAATTTATGAAGTATTCATGCCATTATATTATCTGTCTTGGATGTTTCTGGGCTTTATTATGCACTTTTATATTAATTTTGGGACTAACCTATTAACCCAGAGCCCAGTGCCAGTTTCTGTTTTTTCCCTTGTTTCAGTGTTTCGCAGAAAATGAATATCAAACGGAGTCCAAACGGAATGAAACCTTCGGAAAAGTTATTTTTGGAACAGAAGCAATCTGGGGGACTTGGAGTGCACGTAAGGGAAGCAACGAGGAAAGCATGAGGCAGGGGGCGCGTCCACCCCCTGGGCGCGCCCTCCACCCTCGTGGGCCCCTCGTGGCCCCCCTTACCGACTTCTTTCTCCTATATATCTCCATATACCCTAAAACCATCAGAGAGCACAACAGATCGGGAGTTCCGCCGCCGCAAGCCTCCAGAGCCACGAAAAACCAATCGGGACCCTGTTCCGGCACTCTGCCAGAGGAGGGATGCCTCACCGGTGGCCATCTTCATCATCCCGGCGCTCTCCATGACGAGGAGGGAGTAGTTCACCCTCGGGGCTGAGGGTATGTACCAGTAGCTATGTGTTTGATCTCTCTCTCTCTCGTGTTCTTGAGATGGTACGATCTTGATGTATCGCGAGCTTTGCTATTATAGTTGGATCTTATGATGTTTCTCCCCCTCTACTCTCTTGTAATGGATTGAGTTTCCCCTTTGAAGTTATCTTATCGGATTGAGTCTTTTAATGATTTGAGAACACTTGATGCATGTCTTGCGTGGGATAACCGTGGTGACAATGGGTTATTCTATTAATTCACTTGATGTGTGTTTTGGTGATCAACTTGCGGGTTTCACCCATGAACCTATGCATAGGGGTTGGCACACGTTTTCGTCTTGACTCTCCGGTAGAAACTTTGGGGCACTCTTTGAGGTTCTATGTGTTGGTTGAATAGATGAATCTGAGATTGTGTGATGCATATTGTATAATCATACCCACTGATACTTGAGGTGACATTGGAGTATCTAGGTGACATTGGAGTATCTAGGTGACATTAGGGTTTTGGTTGATGTGTGTCTTAAGGTATTATTTTACTATGAACTCTAGGGCTGTTTGTGACACCTATAGGAATAGCCCAATGCATTGATCGAAAAGAATAACTTTGAGGTGGTTTCGTACCCTACCATAATCTCTTCGTTTGTTCTCCGCTATTAGTTACTTTGGAGTGACTCTTTGTTGCATGTTGAGGGATAGTTATATGATCCAAGTATGTTATTATTGTTGAGAGAACTTGCACTAGTGAAAGTATGAACCCTAGGCCCTGTTTCCTAGCATTGCAATACCGTTTACGCTCACTTTTACCATTAGTTACCTTGCTGTTTTTATATTTTCAGATTACAAATACTCATATCTACCATCCATATTGCACTTGTATCACGATCTCTTTGCCGAACTAGTGCACCTATACAATTTACCATTGTATTAGGTGTGTTGGGGACACAAGAGACTCTTTGTTATTTGGTTGCAGGGTTGCTTGAGAGAGACCATCTTCGTCCTACGCCTTCCACGGATATATAAACCTTAGGTCATCCACTTGAGGGAAATTTGCTACTGTCCTACAAACCTCTGCACTTGGAGGCCCAACAACGTCTACAAGGAGAAGGTTGCATAGTAGACATCATGCACACATACTCAGCCAGGGTGAGCTAGTGACCGTATAAACACCAGAAAATGTATATATTGAGCACAATGAGCGTATTATGAAGTCCACTGACCGTATTTTTACAAATTTACAGTGACAGACAATGTATTTATCTCGTTTGAAATTAAGCCATATTAACCGGAGAGGAGGCAGTATGGACTAACATTACTTTGTTGTGTCCCGTCAACTTGCCGAACAAGGAGAAGCTTGCAGGACAGGAGAAGGTTGCGCGTGGTGGCTCGCAGGACAAGGAGAAACTTTTGACTAATGCAAGCTGTCCTTCGCTCAGGCGGTGGACGTGCAACAGTTAATTCGGTGTCAGATTGCCAGAAGCATACACTATACTAGTACTATTATTGTTGCACTTCCTGAAGAGGTGAACAACCAAGCGCAAAGTTTACTAGTACTAGGAACCGGATGGAGGAGCGTCTGCACTCTTATTATATTTTTAAAATGTGATAAAGCAATCTTCAACACATTTGGTTCTCTTCGAGGGTTCTCGCATGTGATAATGGAAGTTGATTGCATGGAACACTCGCCACAATTCTCACTTAATTCTGTCTCATATCCTGTTACAAATAGGAGCGCTCGGTAATATTTCCTCTCTTTTTTGTTATTCAGCATGTAAACAGGTCAGCAAACCTTGCGACGCATCTTTGTGCGAACCGTGCTTGCTGCACTTTGAATGTGGCCGAGAGCTGGCTTAATGAAACACCTCGCTTCCTACTTCTTTTTATGCTGGGTACCTCGCTTCCTAGTGACCAGTGTCTTGGCTGATCGTCCTAAGAATGCTTATATATGAATAAAGCTCTCTCACTTACCCGCAAAAAAGATTAAGCCATATTAACCGGAAAGGAGGGAGTATGGACTAGCACTACTTGTTGGTGTGTCCCGTCAACTCGCAGAACGAGGAGAAGCTTGCAGGACAAGGTGAAGCTCGCTTACGCCTTTTGACTAATGCAACATACCTCGCCCAGGCAATGGACATGCATCAGTTCATTCGGTGTCAGATTGCCAGAGGCATACACTGTAGTACCGAACATGCAAAGTACTATCATTGTTCGACTTCACGAAGAGGCGAAGAGCCAAGCGCAAGGTTTAGTAGTACGAGTAGTACTACTACTAGAACCGCATGGTGGTGCCTCTGTACTCTTATTTTGAAGGAAATATGCCCTAGAGGCAATAATAAAGTTATTATTTATTTCCTCATATCATGATAAATGTTTATTATTCATGCTAGAATTGTATTAACCGGAAACATAATACATGTGTGAATACATAGACAAACATAGTGTCACTAGTATGCCTCTACTTGACTAGCTCATTTATCAAAGATGGTTATGTTTCCTAGCCATGGACAAAAGAGTTGTCATTTGATTAACGGGATCACATCATTAGGAGAATGATGTGATTGACTTGACCCATTCCGTTAGCTTAGCACTTGATCGTTTAGTATGTTGCTATTGCTTTCTTCATGACTTATACATGTTCCTGTAACTATGAGATTATGCAACTCCCATTTGCCGGAGGAACACTTTGGGTGCTACCAAACATCACAACGTAACTGGGTGATTATAAAGGAGTACTACAGGTGTCTCCAAAGGTACATGTTGGGTTGGCGTATTTCGAGATTAGGTTTTGTCACTCCGATTGTCGGAGAGGTATCTTTGGGCCCTCTCGGTAATGCACATCACTATAAGCCTTGCAAGCAATGTGACCAATGAGTTGGTTACGGGATGATGCATTACGTAACGAGTAAAGAGACTTGCCGGTAACGAGATTGAACTAGGTATTGGATACCGACGATCTAATCTCGGGCAAGTAACATACCGATGACAAAGGGAACAACGTATGTTGTTATGCGGTTTGACCGATAAAGATCTTCGTAGAATATGTAGGAACCAATATGGGCATCCAGGTCCCGCTATTGGTTATTGACCGAGAATGGTTCTAGGTCATGTCTACATAGTTCTCGAACCCGTAGGGTCCGCACGCTTAACATTACGATGACAGTTTTATTATGAGTTTATAAGTTTTGATGTACCGAAGTTTGTTCGGAGCCCCGGATGTGATCACGGACATGACGAGGAGTCTCGAAATGGTCGAGACATAAAGATTGATATATTGGAAGCCTATGTTTGGACATCGGAATGGTTCCGGGTGAAATCGGGATTTTACTGGAACACCGGGGGGTTACCGAAACCCTCCCGGGGGATAATGGGCCTTAGTGGGCCAAGAGGGAGAAGAGGAGGGCCGGCCAAGGCAGGCCGCGCGCCCCTCCCCCCTAGTCTGAATAGGACAAGGAAGGGGGGGGCGGCGCCCCCCTTTCCTCTTTCCCCTCCCCCTTTCCTTCTCTACCAAGGCAAGAGGGGGGAGTCCTACTCCCGGTGGGAGTAGGACTCCTCCAGGCGCACCCCTAGGGGGCCGGCCGCACCTCCCCCCTCCCTCCTTT
>NC_041393.1:245986593-245996047 GCF_002162155.2 Triticum dicoccoides
GGCACCCCATAGACACACAAGTTGATCTACGGATCGTTCCTTAGCCGTGTGCGGTGCCCCCCTCCACCATATTCCACCTCGGTCATATCGTCGCGGAGTTTAGGCGAAGCCCTGCGCCGGTAGAACATCATCATCGTCACCACGCCGTCGTGCTGACGGAACTCATGTCCGGAGCTTCGCTGGATCGGAGGCTGGAGATCGTCATCGAGCTGAACGTGTGATGAACTCGGAGGCCCCGTACGTTCGGTGCTTGGATCGGTCGGATCGTGAAGACGTACGACTACATCAATCGCGTTGTGCTAACTCTTCCGCTTACGGTCTACGAGGGTACGTGGACATACACTCTCCCCTCTCGTTGCTATGCCATCACCATGATCTTGCGTGTGCGTAGGAATTTTGTTGAAATTACTACGTTCCCCAACAGTGGAATCCGAGCCTAGGTTTTATGGTTTGATGTTATATGCACGAGTAGAACACAAGTGAGTTGTGGGCGATACAAGTCATACTGCTTACCAGCATGTCATACTTTGGTTCAGCGGTATTGTTGGATGAAGCGGCCCGGACCGACATTACGTGTACGCTTACGCGAGACTGGTTTTACCGCCGTGCTTTGCACACAGGTGACTAGCGGGTGTCCGTTTCTCCAACTTTAGTTGAACCGAGTGTGGCTACGCCCGGTCCTTGTGAAGGTTAAAACATCACTAACTTGACGAACTATCATTGTGGTTTTGATGCGTAGGTAAGAACGGTTCTTGCTAAGCCCGTAGCAGCCACGTAAAATTTGCAACAACAAAGTAGAGGACGTCTAACTTGTTTTTGCAGGGCATGTTGTGATGTGATATGGTCAAGACGTGATGCTATATTATTGTATGAGATGATCATGTTTTGTAACTGAAGTTATCGGCAACTGGCAGGAGCCATATGATTGTCGCTTTATTGTATGAAATGCAAACGCCTTGTAATTGCTTTACTTTATCACTAAGCGGTAGCGATAGTCGTAGAAGCAATAGATGGCGTAAACGACAATGATGCTACGATGGAGATCAAGGTGTCGCGCCGGTGACGATGGTGATCACGACGGTGCTTCGGAGATGGAGATCACAAGCACAAGATGATGATGGCCATATCATATCACTTATTTTGATTGCATATGATGTTTATCTATTATACATCTTATTCTTGCTTTGATTGACGGTAGCATTTTAAGATGATCTCTCACTAATTATCAAGAAGTGTTCTCCCTGAGTATGCACCGTTGCCAAAGTTCGTCGTGCCGAGACACCACGTGATGATCGGGTGTGATAAGCTCTACGTCCATCTACAACGGGTGCAAGCCAGTTTTGCACACGCGGAATACTCAGGTTAAACTTGACGAGCCTAGCATATGCAGATATGGCCTCGGAGCACGGAGACCGAAAGGTCGAGCGTGAATCATATAGTAGATATGATCAACATAGTGATGTTCACCATTGAAAACTACTCCATCTCACGTGATGATCGGTTATGGTTTAGTTGATTTGGATCACGTGATCACTTAGATGACTAGAGAGATGTCTGTCTGAGTGGGAGTTCTTAAGTAATATGATTAATTGAACTTAAATTTATCATGAACTTAGTCCTGGTAGTATTTTGCAAATTATGTTGTAAGATCAATAGCTTGCGTTGTTGCTTTCATATGTTTATTTTGATATGTTCCTAGAGAAAATTGCGTTGAAAAATGTTAGTAGCAATGATGCGGATTGGATCCGTGATCTGAGGTTTATCCTCATTGCTGCACAGAAGAATTATGTCCTTAATGCACCGCTAGGTGACAAACCTATTGCAGGAGCAGATGCAGATGTTATGAACGTTTGGCTAGCTCAATATGATGACTACTTGATAGTTTTGTGCACCATGCTTTATGGCTTAGAATCGGGACTTCAAAGATGTTTTGAACATCATGAACCATATGAGATGTTCCAGGAATTGAAGTTTATATTTCAAGCAAATACCCGAGTTGAGAGATATGAAGTCTCCAACAAGTTCTATAGCTAAAAAGATGGAGGAGATTGCTCAACTAGTGAGCATGTGCTCAGATTGTCTGGGTACTTCAATCGCTTGAATCAAGTGGGAGTTAATCTTCCAGATAAGATAGTGATTGACAGAATTCTCTAGTCACCATCACTAAGTTACTAGAACTTCGTGATGAACTATAGTATGCAAGGGATGACGAAAACGATTCCCGAGCTCTTCGTGATGTTGAAATCGACGAAGGTAGAAATCAAGAAAGAACATCAAGTGTTGATGATTGACAAGACCACTAGTTTCAAGAAAAGGGCAAAGGGAAAGAAAGGGAAACTTCAAGTAGAATGGCAAACAAGTTGTCACTCCCATGAAGAAGACCAAAGCTGGACCAAAGCCTGAAACTGAGTGCTTACACTGCAAAGGAAATGGTCACTGGAAGCGGAAATGCCCTAAATAATTGGTGGATAAGAAGGATGGCAAAGTGAACAAAGGTATATTTGATATACAGGTGTTTGATGTGTGCCTTACTAGTGTTTATAGTAAGCCCCTGAGTATTTTGATACTTGTTCGGTTGCTAAGATTAGTAACTCGAAACAGGAGTTACATAATAAACAGAGACTAGTTGAAGGGTGAAGTGATGATGAGTGTTGGAAGTAGTTCCAAGATTGATATGATCATCATCGCACACTCCCTATACTTTTGGGATTAGTGTTAAACCTAAATAAATGTTATTTGGCGTTTGCATTGAGCATGAATATGATTTGATCATGTTTATTGCGATACGGTTATTCATTTGAAGTTAAAGAATAATTGTTATTCTGTTTACATGAATAAGACCTTCGATGGTTATACACCCAATGAAAATAGTTTGTTGGATCTCGATCGTAGTGATACACATAATCATAATATTGATGCCAAAAGATGCAAAGTTAATAATGATAGTGCAACTTATTTGTGGCACTGCCGTTTGGGTCATATCGGTGTAAAGCGCATGAAGAAACTCCATAAAGATGGATTTTCGGAATCACTTGGTTATGAATCATTTGATGCTTGCGAACCGTGCCTTTTGGGCAAGATGACTGAAACTCCGTTCTCCGGAACAATGGAACGAGCTACTGACTTATTGGAAATAATACATACCGATGTATGCAATCCAATGAGTGTTGATGCTCGTGGCAAGTATCGTTATTTTCTGACCTTCACAAGATGATTTGAGCAGATATTGGTATATCTACTTGATGAAACATAAGTCTGAAATAGTTGAAAGGTTCAAAGAATTTCAGAGTGAAGTGGAAAAATCATCGCAACAAGAAAATAAAGTTTCTGCGATCTGATCGCGGAGACGAATATTTGAGTTACGAGTTTGGTCTTCAATTAAAACAATGTGGAATAGTTTCACAGCTCACGCCACCTGGAACACCACAACATTATGGTGTGTCCGAACGTCGTAACCGCACTTTATTGGATATGGTGCGATCAATGATGTCTCTTACCGATTTACCAATATCGTTTTAGGGTTATGCATTAGAGATAGCTACATTCACGTTAAATAGGGCACCATCTAAATCCGTTGTGATGACACCGTATGAACTATGGTTTAGCAATAAACCTAAGCTGTCGTTTCTTAAAGTTTGGGGCTACGATGCTTATGTGAAAAAGTTTCATCCTGATAAGCTCAAACCCAAATCGGAGAATTGCGTCTTCATAGAATGCCCAAAGGAAACTGTTGGGTACACCTTCTATCACAGATCCGAAGGCAAGATATTCGTTGCTAAAATGGATCTTTTCTAGAGAAGGAGTTTCTCTTGAAAGAAGTGAGTGGGAGGAAAGTAGAACTTGATGAGGTAATTGTACCTTCTCCCTAATTGGAAATTAGTTCATCACTGAAATCAGTTCCAGTGATTCCTACACCAATTAGTGAGGAAGCTAATGATGATGATCATGAAACTTCAGATCAAGTTACTACAGAACCTCATAGGTCTTCCAGAGTACGGTCCGCACCAGAGTGGTATGGTAATCCTGTTCTGGAAGTCATGTTACTAGACCATGATGAACCTATGAACTATGAGGAAGCGATGATGAGCCCAGATTCCGCAAAATGGCTTAAGGCCATGAAATCTGAGATGGGATCCATGTATGAGAACAAAGTGTGGACTTTGGTGGAGTTGCCCGATGATCGGCAAGCCATATTGTATAAATGGATCTTCAAGAGGAAGACGGACGTTGATAGTAGTATTACTATCTACAAAGCTCGACTTGTCGCAAAAAGGTTTTTGACAAGTTCAAGGTGTTGACTACAATGAGATTTTCTCAACTGTAGCGATGCTTAAGTCTGTCCGAATCATGTTAGCAATTGCCACAATTTATGAAATCTGGCAAATGGATGTCAAAAACTGCATTCCTTAATGGTTTTCTCAAAGAAGAGTTGTATATGATGCAACCAGAAGGTTTTGTCAATCCTAAAGGTACTAACAAAATGTGCATGCTCCAGCGATCCATCTATGGACTGGTGCAAGCATCTCGGAGTTGGAATATACGCTTTGATGAGTTGATCAAAGCATATAGTTTTGTACAGACTTACGGTGAAGCCTGTATTTACAAGAAAGTGAGTGGGAGCACTACAACATTTCTGATAAGTGTATGTCAATGACATATTGTTGATCAGAAATAATGTAGAATTATTCTGCAAAGCATAAAGGAGTGTTTGAAATGAGTTCTTTAAAATAAAGACCTCAGTAAAGCTACTTACATATTGAGCATCAAGATCTATTGAGATAGATCAAGACGCTTGATAAGATTTTCAATGAGTACATACCTTGACAAGATTTTGTAGTTCAAAATGGAACAGTCAAAGAAGGAGTTCTTGCCTATGATGCAAAGGTGTGAAGTTGAGTAAGACTCAAGACCCGACCATGGCAGAAAACAGAAAGAGAATGAAAAGTCATTCCCTATGCCTCAGTCATAGGTTCTATAAAGTATGCTATGCTGTGAACCAGACATATTGTATACCTTGCTCTGAGTTTGGCAAGGGAATACAATTTTGATCTAATAGTAGATCACTGGACAGCGGTCAAGAATATCCTTAGTAAGGACTAAGGAGATGTTTCTCGATTATGGAGGTGATAAAAGAGTTTGTTGTAAAAGTTACATCAGTGCAAACTTTTACACTGATCCAGATGACTCTAAGTCTCAATCTGGATACATATTGAAAGTGGGAGAAATTAACTAGAGTAGCTCCGTGCAGAGCATTGTGGGCATAGAATATTTGCAAAATACATACGGCTCTGAATGTGACAGACCCGTTGACTAAACTTCTCTCACGAGCAAAACATGATCACGCCTTAGTACTCTTTGGGTGTTAATCACATAAGCGATGTGAACTAGATTATTGACTCTAGTAAACCCTTTGGGTGTTGATCACATGACGATGTGCAATATGGGTGTTAATCATATACAGATATGAATATTGGTGTTAAATCACATGGCGATGTGAACTAGATTATTGACTCTAGTGCAAGTGGGAGACTGAAGGAAATATGCCCTAGAGGCAATAATAAAGTTATTATTTATTTCCTCATATCATGATAAATGTTTATTATTCATGCTAGAATTGTATTAACCGGAAACATAATACATGTGTGAATACATAGACAAACATAGTGTCACTAGTATGCCTCTACTTGACTAGCTCGTTTATCAAAGATGGTTATGTTTCCTAGCCATGGACAAAAGAGTTGTCATTTGATTAACGGGATCACATCATTAGGAGAATGATGTGATTGACTTGACCCATTCCGTTAGCTTAGCACTTGATCGTTTAGTATGTTGCTATTGCTTTCTTCATGACTTATACATGTTCCTGTAACTATGAGATTATGCAACTCCCATTTGCCGGAGGAACACTTTGGGTGCTACCAAACGTCACAATGTAACTGGGTGATTATAAAGGAGTACTACATGTGTCTCCAAAGGTACATGTTGGGTTGGCGTATTTCGAGATTAGGTTTTGTCACTCCGATTGTCGGAGAGGTATCTCTGGGCCCTCTCGGTAATGCACATCACTATAAGCCTTGCAAGCAATGTGACCAATGAGTTGGTTATGGGATGATGCATTACGTAACGAGTAAAGGGACTTGCCGGTAACAAGATTGAACTAGGTATTGGATACCGACGATCGAATCTCGGGCAAGTAACATACCGATGACAAAGGGAACAACGTATGTTGTTATGTGGTTTGACCGATAAAGATCTTCGTAGAATATGTAGGAACCAATATGGGCATCCAGGTCCCGCTATTGGTTATTGACCGAGAATGGTTCTAGGTCATGTCTACATAGTTCTCGAACCCGTAGGGTCCGCACGCTTAACGTTACGATGACAGTTTTATTATAAGTTTATAAGTTTTGATGTACCGAAGTTTGTTCGGAGTCCCGGATGTGATCACGGACATGACGAGGAGTCTCGAAATGGTCGAGACATAAATATTGATATATTGGAAGCCTATGTTTGGACATCGGAATGGTTCCGGGTGAAATCGGGATTTTACCGGAACACCGGGGGGTTACCGGAACCCTCCCGGGGGATAATGGGCCTTAGTGGGCCAAGAGGGAGAAGAGGAGGGCCGGCCAGGGCAGGCCGCGTGCCCCTCCCCCTAGTCCGAATAGGACAAGGAAGGGGGGGGCGGCGGCCCCCTTTCCTCTTTCCCTTCCCCCCTTTCCTTCTCCACCAAGGCAAGAGGGGGGAGTCCTACTCCCGGTGGGAGTAGGACTCCTCCAGGTGCACCCCTAGGGGGCCGGCCGCACCTCCCCCTCCCTCCTTTATATACGGGGGCGGGGGGGGGGCACCCCATAGACACACAAGGTGATCTACGGATCGTTCCTTAGCCGTGTGCGGTGCCCCCCTCCACCATATTCCACCTCGGTCATATCGTCGCGGAGTTTAGGCGAAGCCCTGCGCCGCTAGAACATCATCATCGTCACCAGGCCGTCGTGCTGACGGAACTCATCTCCGGAGCTTCGCTGGATCGGAGGCCGGAGATCGTCATCGAGCTGAACGTGTGCTGAACTCGGAGGCCCCGTACGTTCGGTGCTTGGATCGGTCGGATCGTGAAGACGTACGACTACATCAACTGCGTTGTGCTAATGCTTCCGCTTACGGTCTACGAGGGTACGTGGACATACACTCTCCCCTCTCGTTGCTATGCCATCACCATGATCTTGCGTGTGCGTAGGAAATTTTTTGAGATTACTACGTTCCCCAACATATTTTTCTTAATCTTCGATAAAGTACACATTTATTCCGGAGAAGGGCGGAAAACGACAGCCCAACATGTAATGATGATATCGATCAACCATGCTCGAATATATCTTGGCCTCCGTGCGAGCCTGTCTGGGTGTTCTTGCTCCTCGTCTCTCTCCAGGAACAGTAGGTTGGCCATTTTGTCGTCAATTGAGATCGGTTTGCTCACACTCCGGTCCCACATGTCAGTGATATGCCAAGACGAGGTGTGTTGACCGACTGGCCATACGCGTACTTGGTTTTGCACCTTCATACTACTCCTCCCTCCGTCACAGTTTACAGGGCGCGCTTCATTATGATGCATTTCTCTCAATGCATTTCCACCACCCGAGAGACTTTAGATGCATTTGGTTTAATGCTCAATAGGGCGTGGTAACCGCAATTTTCTCTCGATGTAGTACTACGGAGTGGAGTTCGTGCATGCATGTGTCTACCCGGGGTGGAAGCACTACATGCATGTGTGTACGCATTATTTCCTCTAGTAATAGACGCCGTGCTATTACTACCAGTGCTATTTTTCAGGCCGATCACTAGTCGCCTTGGTCCCAGAGTTTTTCTCTTTTTCTAAAGCACACTCTATAAACAATGACGGATGGAGTAGTATGAGCGGATTCAAAGAAGAGCGTATTGATGGTTGCTTCTTTCGAGCAACTTACAGTGGGAAAGGTGGGGCTTATGATTTGACTGCTCATTACTCATTATTAATGCGGCGCAACGACCGGTCTGAGTCTCCCATGCGGCTGTGCACTACCCCCTCGGTTCTTAAATATACTCCAGAGTATTTGTCTTTCTAGAGATTTCAATGAGTGACTACTCAAATATTTGTCTTTTTAGAGATTCAAATGGACTACTACATACGGATGTATATAGACATATTTTAGAGTGTAGATTCACTCATTTGCTCCGTATGTAGTCACTTGTTGAAATCTCTAGAAAGACAAATATTTAGGAACGGAGGGAGTACACATACGAAGCAAAATGAGTGAATCTACACTCTAAAATATGCCCATTTGAAATTTGTAAAAAGACAAATATTGTTGATGATAGTTGCGACGACAAAAAAGAAGCATATTCCTTGTCCTAAGGGAAGATAACAACACGGTTATGTTTGTCTAAAACGGTGTGAGGACGAGATTGCAATATGGAAAGTACGCCGGACGAGCTACGCTTTGTGCAAAGAACTATGGAAGATCCACATGCAGCGACATGGGAAGACGGGCAGTGGAGCAAGGCCGGAGGGGATATCTGGAGGTCGTCGAGATGTAACTAGGTGAGCGGCGGTGGGCGGAATCTGCCAATACTGCGGCAGCGAGCAGGTGGCGTAGGCCCTACCGCGCCGGAGCTTGGTCAGAGAGAATGGTGTGTACCGCAGATCGGGACGTGCTGCCTCGGCACCGTCGAACGGAGAAACGATGCACGTTCTCCCTTTCCGCCGGCAGACGTGATGCGGCCGGATCAGTGACCAACGGTGAGAGAGAGAGAGAGAGGCCACCGCAGCCTTGTGTGAGATACTCTGAAGAGAGACAAACCAGGCAGGGAAGCTCCATTGTATATAGTGGAGCGGACTACCTTTTTCTCCATAAAAATCGGTTTATATTCTGTGTACGTGCCATTGAGCGATATAACTTTATTTAAAAATAACGCGCGAATGCATCAAGTCGAACTTTGTTTCGTGCACGCGTGGTACACGACCTCCATAGGTAAACAACCGCTACACGCGTTCAAATTAGCACGTGGGCTGCCATTTCGTATAGAAATGAGCTCCACCGTGTACCCGCGCGGGTGTGGCTGGGCACGAAGCGTGAGTACATGCACGGTGCACCTATTCTCTTCTTGTATACGTTACGTGGGGTTGTGTGAGAGAGATACAAACGTAGAGAGATATAGTGTGTGGGTTCGTGAGAGTTTTTTTAGGGGGGGGGTCAATCAAAAAATGTAACATATGCAATGTGTGTGAAATAGAGTCCTAGATATATCATATATATAGAGGGGGCGATCCACGAGAAGAGAGTGGAGGTATCATCAACTTGAGGTGTCCATAGAATCAAAGAGAGGGATGATGTGTGTGTGTGCGCGCGCGGTCGATAAAGAGTGCCATCGAATTTGTGTGTGCCCATGTCAAAGATATAGAGTGGCTGGCCTACTAGAACGA
>NC_041393.1:245996330-246056691 GCF_002162155.2 Triticum dicoccoides
GAGGCCTAATTAACTATAGAGGTACAATGGCTGGTATATGCGTGGAGGAGGAGAGAGGCCTACCTCATGTATTAAGGGATATCGATCTACCTCATGTATTAAGGGAGATCGATCGGCATCCATGCATATGTGCAGGAGAGGAATAAGGTTGGGAGAGAGACAGAGCTAGAGTGTTGGAGGGGGTGGTAGTGGAGTTGCTTCTAACAAATGGTGGGATAGGATTGCTAGACAACCGGAGGGCACGCCTGCAATATCAATAAGAGAGGGAATGGCTGCCTGTCTGTGCACGTGTGTGTGAGAGACGGATCAGGAGGCATGCACGAACGATGGGGGGGCACGATATTGATGTGGTAAGCAAACATAACTACATAGGAAGATCAATCGTCCTTTGTCAAAGAAAGGAGAGACATAACTTGTGAGGTACGTCGATCGATGGCGGGGGGAATAGTTAAAGTCGACCTAGGTATATGTTGGGACATCGATCGGTATACATGCATGTGTGTGTTAGAAGCAAATGAGGCACGGGGAGAAGGATAGAGAGAGAGGGATGCATCTAGGAGGTGGTGCGAGAGTCATACTATATCAAGGGGGGAGAAGTATGCGAGTACGAGATCGATGAAAAGAGTGGTGGGAGTGAGGCATGGACGGTGATAAGAGAAGAGGGGAAGCTTGTGTTTTGTGCTAGGCACACCTGGCTAGAGAGGCATATAGATCGATGTGTGCCGTAAAGAAGGAGCTGGGGGGCCTACACACACCATGTGGGTGAACTGTTGGGGAACGTTGTAGAAAATTAAAATTTTTCCTACGGTTTCACCAAGATCCATCTATGAGTTCATCTAAGAAATGAGTGATAGGAGTGCATCTACATACCCTTGTAGATCGCGAGCGAAAGCGTTCAAGAGAACGGGGATGATGGAGTCGTACTCGCCGTGATCCAAATCACCGATGACCAAGTGTTGAACGGACAACACCTCCGCGTTCAACACACGTACGGAGCGGATGACGTCTCCTCCTTCTTGATCCAGCAAGGGGGAAGGAGAGGTTGAGGAAGAAGGCTCCAGTAGCAGCACGACGGCGTGGTGGTGGTGGAGATGCAGTACTCCGGCAGGGCTTCGCCAAGCAACTGCGGGAGGAGGAAGAGGTGTAGCAGGGGGAGGGAGGCGCCAAGACTTAGGGTGCGGCTGCCCTCCCTCCCCCTCCTTTATATAGGCCCCCAGGGGGGGCGCCGGCCCTGGAGATGGGAATCTCCCAAGGGGGCGGCGGCCAGGGGGGTGGAGTGCCCCCCAAGGCAAGTGGTGCGCCCCCCACCCTAGGGTTTCCAACCCTAGGCGCAGGGGGGCCCCAAGGGGGGGCGCACCAGCCCACTAGGGGCTGGTTCCCCTCCCACTCCAGCCCACGGGGCCCTCCGGGATAGGTGGCCCCACCCGGTGGACCCCCGGGACCCTTCCGGTGGTCCCGGTACAATACCGGGTGACCCCGAAACTTTCCCGATGGCCGAAACAGTATATAAATCTTCACCTCCGGACTATTCCGGAACTCCTCGTGACGTCCGGGATCTCATCCGGGACTCCGAACAACATTCGATAATCACATACAAGTCTTCCTAATAACCCTAGCGTCACCGAACCTTAAGTGTGTAGACCCTACGGGTTCGGGAATCATGCAGACATGACCGAGACAGCTCTCCGGCCAATAACCAACAACGGGATTTGGATACCCATGTTGGCTCCCACATGTTCCACGATGATTACATCGGATGAACCACGATGTCGAGGATTCAATCAACCCCGTATACAATTCCCTTTGTCAATCGGCACGTTACTTGCCCGAGACTCGATCGTCGGTATCCCAATACCTCGTTCAGTCTCGTTACCGGCAAGTCACTTTACTCGTACCATAATGCATGATCCCGTGACCAAAACACTTGGTCACTTTGAGCTCATTATGATGATGCATTACCGAGTGGGCCCAGAGATACCTCTCCGTCATACGGAGTGACAAATCCCAGTCTCGATCCGTGTCAACCCAACAGACACTTTCGGAGATACCTGTAGTGCACCTTTATAGTCACCCAGTTATGTTGTGATGTTTGGTATGCCCAAAGCACTCCTACGATATCCGGGAGTTACACGATCTCGTGGTCTAAGGAAAAGATACTTGACATTGGAAAAGCTCTAGCAAACGAACTACACGATCTTGTGATCCCGTTATCAACGACATCTAATGTCCATAGTCAGGAAACCATGACTATCTGTTGATCGACGAGCTAGTCAACTAAGGCTTACTAGGGACATATTATGGTCTATGTATTCACATGTGTATTACGATTTCTGGATAATACAGTTATAGCATGAATAAAGACAATTACCATGAACAAGGAAATATAATAATAATCTTTTATTATTGCCTCTAGGGCATATTTCCAACATGAACGACCTAAAGTGAAAAGACGAATTTGCGCGATGGAGCTAGAGAATGTTGACGGAGGGTTAGAGGGATGCGGGCATCTACATGCATGAGAGAAAGTTAGCGCTAGCTAGCTACAAAGATAAGAGGATTATGTGGGTGTAAAAGACGATAGAGATCATACTTCATTATAAAAAGCGAATTCGGATATTTGAAGAATTTATCATAGTGTTTTAAACCGACGCATGTGTGAATATATATAACAGTGATACACATGGTGTGGTTATGAACATGTTATACTACATATAATATATTTTATCTCTACTCTTATAAAAAACGGAGTTGTTGATGATGGTGCCATCCTGCAATATAGGCCGTCCGATTTATATCTGACAGATAGGAAGGAAACTATGGCAATTTTGAAAAAATATACCCACACCCCTCTCCATATTTGCAAATTAGGCCGCCCCTTGATCATGTTGATGTTCTGTGGAACGCATGGGCATCTTGCTAGTACTACGTATAACATATAGAACATTGATCATAATTTGGGCTAATGTGTGGCTTTTGCAGCTCAGGTCTAAATACTTGTCATAATGTAGGGGGCGGGGCACTATACTATGTGTGATAAACACGGTGTACATGTATGGAACATGGTTTAGATTACGAGTATATAGTTAGTACATCAAATGTACTATTATTTGGAATCAACATCAAGTGTATTCAAAAAATAGAATTCTAAGTTCATGTAGTACACATAGTTCATATCTATCTCTATAGTAATCATGTGGTGTGTTATTAAGGTAATACATGAATGATGGTTGAAGTTGGCAACAATCATGATTGTAGATTTGTTATTGAAATAGAGAAACAAATTCAAATCCAGTTCGAATTGTAGCGGTAGTATAGACATTTGGAATGCACTAAAATGTTTGTATGAGTAGGTTACATGCATTATACAGCAAGCGGAAAAAATTAATTGGACATAACATGGATTCATACTACCGAATAGCATTTAATTGCACTAAATTGTTCGTATGAGTAGCTTTAAATAGCATTTTTATAGTAAAACGGGGCAAGACTCTCTCTTTGTGTGGTGTGAATAGTTTTTTTTCGTTTTCTTTTTGGTTGAGGGAAGTGCGAATTGATTTGGTACGTACAAGTATAATATTACACGTTAGGCTTGTCCCTAAAATTCAACCCGTGCCTTGTTATGTCCCGAAAATTCAGATATCGTGCTCCCAAAACCGGCGCCTTCACAACCCGCGCCTTTCTATCCCAAAATTATACGCGCGCGAAAACTCCCTCGAGCTGCCAAATCCCAACACACGAAATCCCCCTTCTAACCCTGAGCCGAAAGGGCCGCTAGTTCAAATCGGTGCGGGGTACTTCTGTAACACACCCTACATTTTGGACAAGTGCGTCCCTAAGTCATGGTTCACCCCCTCCCATCGCCTCCTTTTTGCCATTCGAAATCCCAGGCCGCCATAACCTCTCCGCTCCAGCCGCGAAACCCCACCCTCCTCCGTCCACCACCTCACCGCTACCCAGCCGGAGCCTCTTCCCCGACGACATCTTCCACCACAGCAGCTCGACGTCCCTTGTCCACCTCCCCGGATGAGGATTCGTCGTCCATCTTGTCGTCCCGCCGGTTCAGCCGCCCCGTCCTCCGCCTCCAAGGAGCTGCTCCGACGACCGCCTCGTCTATCGCGGCTGCTCCATCCCCATCGCGCCGCCTTAACCTGCTCCACCGGAATCGTAGCATCCTCACCGACTCCTCGGACGAAGCCGAGGCCTACTCGGCACCACCAAAGAGGTTGTACACTCATCGCATCGCACCTTCTCCTTAGCTCGACCTCCCGACGCCGACAGTGCTCCATCCCGCACCCCCATGGAGTGGCTACCTTGAAGCCGGTGCCATGGGCGACATCTCCATGGCGACTCTTCCCCAGTGCGAGGCCCCTTTGGCGATGGTGTCCATACCAGCCGGATCTGCTGCTGCTGCTCTAGCTCTCGCTCGCTCGCTCGCGCTGCTGCTGCTGCTCCGGCTCTTGCTCGATCGCTCGCTCGCCCAGCTGCTGCTGCTCTGGCTCTCGCTCGCTCGCGCTGCTGCTGCTACTCCGGCTCTCGCTCGATCGCTCGCTCGCCCAGTTGCTGCTGCTCCGGCTCTCGCTCGCTCGCTCGCGCTGCTGCTGCTGCTGCTCTCCCCTCGCTCGTGCTGCTACTCTGCTCTGATTTAGCTATACTTCAGTCGACTGAATCGACTTTTGGGTCAGTCGATTTTCAGGGGGTGGGGGGCTCGCCGGAGTTAAGGAAGAGCCACCCGCAGCAGGGACGGGGGCTCGTCGGAGAGGTACCCCACTATCTATCTTAGGGTTCAGGGTGGGGGGCGGGGGGCCTATAGGGCTGGCCGGGGCAGCGGCGGACCGACGGTGGGGAGTTGTTTCGGGGCAGCAAGGCGGCGCTGGGGCCGGCGGTTCGGCCGGTGGTGGCTGGCGGCTCAGGGGGGTGCAGGTTGAAGATGAACTGCAGGCCCTCCCTAAACTACATGTCAAGTGCCTCTCTGCTATCACTGCGTTCAGTTTCGACAATAACATTCAGATTCCAAATTAATGTTCAAACTTGAGTTCTAAACTAGTTATGGGGCACATATCAAGGAAGCAATGAATAGTATCTCTGTCTAATATCTGGTTCACCTAGGGTATGCCTATGTTGTTCATCTTGGGTGGGAAACAAATAGTAAAGCAATCATCATCTGTCTTTTTATTAAATTAAAGCAATCATCAGCCTGCTATCATTATTTTTGGATCCATCCACTGGTTGTTACCATCACTCTAAATTTCTGCATGCTCTCCTTACATAATCTCACCATATTTTTTTCGTATGCATGTCAGATATTGTACACAGTCATGCTGAACATGTAGAGAAAAAGAGAAGAGTTTTGCGCGGCAATACAATGACATGCAGACATTGCTCCATGGTCGGTTCAATGGCAAACCCTCCCCACCCCTCTCCAGATTGTAATCCAGAGGAAGCTATCTGTTCTGAGGCGGATTCAGACGCCGCTGACGACTCCTATTTACCCCCAAGGTGTTTGCTCTACCTTGGCATGATGATGTTAGTCATATCATGCATATGTTGCCTTGCAATGCCTACTTTTGAAATCATATATGTCATCTGCTTAGTTTAGACATGTTCTGTAATGCCACCTGTTTAGTTTCTATATCATATATGGGAATTGTGCAGTCTCATGTATTTTAGCCAGCCATAATATACGTGAAATGTGCAATGCCATCCTGTTTAACCAGGCATCATATATTTGAATGATATCTTGCCCATCCTTTTCTTCATTACATTTCCATTTGTCGACAATGTTTGTACATTAAACTACTCTTCCTATGAATCAGCCATTTGGGTGGGAGATTGAAAAATCGAGAGTGAAAACCAAGGCCTTCTGAGCAAACAGTGCTACCTGTCGAAGCAGATCTCTTGTTGGGTCCCGATAGCTCCTCAGAGATGGATTCAGAGACAGATGACCAGTCCTATTCCCCCATCGAGGTGTATGCTCTAACTTGGCATGGTTATACTGCTCATATCATGCATATGGTGTCTTGCATTGCATAGATTAGACATCATATACACAATATTCAGCACCATGTTCTTAGTTCAGACATTATATCTAATGCCCTCTGTTTAGCATATAAATCACGTATGTGAATTAAATGATGTGATTCTGATTACTTAGATAACATGTAGGTGAATTATGTCATGCGATCCTGTTTAGTTATTCATCATATCTTTGAATTATGTTATGCTATGCTATCCAGTTTAGATAGACATCATATATGTGAAATTATGTCATGCTATCCATTTTAGTTAAACAATATACATGTCAACTATTTCATGCCCTCTTTTTTCCACACTATCTATTGCATCTGTCTCTCATATAATGTCTGTACATTCAACTATGTTTCCTGTTTATCAGCCATTTGAATTGGAGAGGGTGATGCCAGCATCTAGCGGACTAAAAACACGGTCTTCAAATAAAACAGTGCTACCTCTTGATGGAGATAGCACCCCGGTTGTACATGCACGAGAACCAACCCTACCACACATAACCCAAACTCTCGCAGATTGTACCCCTACTACGATGGACAGAGAACCAGCTTCACCCAATCTAACCCCAACCCCAGTAGATAGTAACCCAGTTCCTGTTGACACAACACCATCTCCACCACAGAGCTCCCAAACAAGAGCAGTTAATAAGGCAGCTCAAGTGCCCAAAGGGCCAGTACTACCACGGCGAACCCCAACTCCACCAGTTAGTACGCCTATTCCTGTGGAGGAAGCACAACCAACTAGTCATAGTTTAGCATCTATCGCATTTGATGTTGTTAAATCGTATGTGCATATATTCCCATCTTGGAAATATTACACTGAAGATGAAGGAAAATGCCAGTTGCAGGTGTTTGTCCAGGAGTTATGTGTAAGTAATGTTATTCATGACAATTACTTTGCTTTGTCGCATACATCCTACCTCCATGATGGTTATAATACAACAAATTTTCCCATTTTTCTCTATAGAGAAGGACCGATTTGGAAACTCAGGATGAGGTAACCTGTGCTAATACCTCTGCTATCTTCAAGAATGCTTGGTGGCAGTACCGGAATTACCTGAAGAAAACGTACTTCACCGGCAAAGAAACTCATCAAATTCCCTTACGTTCTCTTGAGACACATTTACTGGACGATGACTAGGAACGCCTTGTTATGTACTGGTCCCGAACCAAGAATGTGGTAAGGTCTATGAGCTCATTTTCTATTTTTAAGTACTATATTCTTGCGTCTTACTGTACTCTGTTCATGTAGAACAAGTGCCTAAACCTGAAGAGCAACTGTTCTAATTTAAGATTCCATTGCTATCATAGTTCAAAAAAGCGCTATGCGTTAATTGTGCGTTTTACCACCGCCTTGCGCTTTACTGACCAAAGCGCATGCTTATGCGCAGTTATGCACAGATTAAGCTTAGTTATGCGCAATGCGTTTCGCCAACGCCTAGAGCCTAGGCGCGCTTACGCGCTCGCTTAGGCGCGCCTTTTGTAACTATGATTGCTATTGTGCATACTGCTTTGCTCTTGTATCACTGTATTTACTCATACAAAATTATTTTTAAATTGAAGGATCCAATCGAAACTGCAATGGCACAGAAGGTATGTTCAGGCATGTTTCTTTAATAGGCTTGCTCTTATCAATAGTTCTGTTCATTTCAATTTCAATTGTGTATACAGTTGACTTCTCATATCATGCACATTACTAGCATCACAACAGAGCCAATAGTGTTGTTGTACATGTAGACCCGTGGTACCCATCCGAAATCTTGTTGTGCCGTGTAGTCTCCCACGCTTTGTATTCTTTCACTGCTGCTTTGTCTTGAACTGATATGATTTGAACCGTGTCTCTATTTTGATTTGGCAAGACAATGCAATGACCATAGGACATAGATATATGTTTGTTTGATGCTTTTATTATGTACTAGTACTTGGCAATAGAAGACTTGGTAGTTTAATCCTGTCCACCTTACTAATGAACTGGTTCACCGAAATGTGTTTCATATACTAGTACATGCTAAACTGTTATGTGTCTGCTTGTTTCTTCTTTTAGAATGCTGACAGAATATTGGGGAAGAGTGCCTTATTAAGCAATGGAAAGGAAGTAATGCAGATAAGGTTCGGGATAGTGACACATCCTTGTTGGTCTCCAACAAAGCTGATAAAACAACTAAGGAAGACTATCTCAAAGACAGTGAGACAACCCCAAAGTCCTGTCTTGGTTTAGTGTTGGAGTTACTGGCCACTACCGCTTGCACAAGCTATTCAAACTCACTGTCTGAATTAGTTTGGTTTCTTGAGTCTCAACTACAAGCTGAAAGACATCGATCAGCTGTGCTGCGACAAGAAGCGGAAGGACTGCGGAAGTCCCTGGAGCATCAGATGCATACTTTCTGGTGCAACAGCAAGCGTTGGAGGATTTTAGCGCCAAACAGGACAAAGCTAATAAGCTTGCTAAGCTTATTGCCAGCATGGTGGATACCACGTTTCTTGAGCTCTTATGAAGTTGTTTCAGTCATGCTCTTGTTTTGCTGCCGCATTTATTTGCACTGGTGGCCAATTTTGACAGCCAATGTATGCAATATGCTACTTTGTTCCCTATATTTGCACTGGTGGTGAACTTTGATGCCCAGTGGATGTAATATGTGTAATAGCGGTAATAGACTAGCATTAATTGCTTGCTTATTTATTTCCTTATTGTCTTGTTTAGTTGTTTGCTTGTAGTCACTGCAGTTCTTTTTATGTGTTTTTCTAATAATCATGGCAACACACGAACTATTGTAACCATATGCCTCCTGCGGGCCGTATGATCCATGGGCCTTCTACAGGCCGTAGGATCCATTGGCCTTCTATACGGGCCGTAGGATCCATGGACCTTCTATGGTCCATACGATCCATGGGCCTTTTATGGGCCGTAGGATCCATGGGCCTTCTACGAGGCGTATCATCATTTCGCCAATCATGGGCCGTACTATTCGTGGACAATAACAGGCCGTTTATTGGCCATATTTGATAACTCTGAAAACAGCCCAACGGGTTTTTTTCGACATGAAAACGGCCCAACGTATTAACGGGCCGCAAACGGGCCGACTGTAACCACGGGCTGAATTTGGCCCACAAGCAAAAAATGACAGTAATGGGCCATAAGTAACCGAATGCTGGAAATGAGCCCAAGATTAAATGGGCCCTGAGAAGGCTGAAAGATATCATGGGCTGGAAACGGCCTTACGGAATAATGGGCCGTTAATGTGTATAAAGTGATACAATGTTCATTACGGGCCAGTTTTACCACGGGCCGTTAAGGGGCCGAGGGTTGCTAAGGGCATCATATGGGCTGAAAGACGTCATGGGCCATACATGGGCCAGAAGTTAAAACGGGCTGGAATTATATTGGACGGCCCAGATGACGCTACTGAGCCTAATTCAGATAGGCCGTAAATGGGCCCTGGGATAGTAGGCTGTAAATGGGCTATATGCGAACAGGCCATTAACAGGCTTGCCGTGGGCCAGCCCGCCACCTTTTGACCAAGTCAAACGGGCCAGCCTTTTCACATGAATGGGCCTCTGTTGGGCTGTGCCACATGTCGACGTATCATAGGCGCTTTGTGTCCAATGAGTGGATGACATCTGTCCCAATGGTGAGCCGACACGTGTTTCCTCCAGCCAATGATGATTTTACACGTGGAAAATCCCCATTGTTCGGGGCTGTTAACGGGTTATCGGATCCAAAGCCGGACCCAATAGCTTAACGACGTTCCGTTACGGTGGATGCCATGTGTCGGTCACCCTTGACGAAAGCACTTCTATTACGCGTAATTTATCGTCATGGAAGTGGAAACTTCCGTGATGATAATTTTGGTAATGTCATGGAACACTTCTACAACAGCACAGGTATGACTATCTTGATTCTGTCATAAATTTGTCATGGATGTACATGCATGACAAAAAACGCGACCTATTGTGACAAACACGTATCATCACGGAAGTGTATTTTTTTTGTAGTGCGTGTAACGTCAAGTAGCTAGCCATATGCACCTATAGGATTTGCCACCGACAGAGATAGAAAGAACGACCATATCAAGGAATGAACCAAAACTCCTTTAGAGCTAAACTAGTCGTCACAAAGGATAGCCTTTATGAATGGTCACAGGGGGTGTTCATGGTGTCCTGGATAGGGGGTGCTAGCCATGTCAGGTAGACATATGGGCCAGGGTGAGGACCCCAAAATAGCCATCTAGTGAGCCACATTCGTCGGCCCCCAGGAGAATCAAGCTGAAATCTTCTGAAGACTTGGCACACACTCTAGAACTTGGATGTTGTCGAGGGATTGATTCTTGCTAAGAAAATCCTTCAAAACCCTGGTTCGAACACTGGGGGCTCTTTTCGCTACCTATCAATGGGACGGTGATCTTGGCGAGGCTACGGGCAAGCGAGGCCCATCGGGGAGATGCAGAGAGCACGACAGGGACACGAGGAGCTACCCAGGTTCGGGCCACCAAGCAGTGTAAAGCCCTACTCCTGCTTGTCTGGGATTACTCTGGTGATAGTGTTGTGTGTTACAAGGTAGACGAAGGTGGAATTGCCCGATCCTTTTCTACGGTAGCAGCACTGCTCCTTTTATAGCTGCCTTGGTTCTCTTCCCTGAAAATATTGGCCGGAAGGGCTGCAACACAACGGGAATTCAAAGGGGGACATGCGCTCAGTCCTATCCTGACAAAAGTGGTCTTCGCCTGGAAAAGACGCTATCCATGACGCGCTCGTGGGCTCGGCGATGACATCTGCACTAGCGCGTCGTGCCATCGTGGTCTTCTTGCATTGAAGTGGTAAGCTTTGGGACTTGCTTTGGGGGAGGCAGATGCCGCTTCTCCCTTATCATCGAAGAGGAAATCTTCCCCGACCGCGCTTGTTGGCACAACCTCTGTCGTCGTCGTCTTGTGCAAGCGCGTCACCCACGTGGTGTACACGCAGCTACGCAGCTCCCCCGCGCAGAGGGCCTCGCGGGAGGCCGCCTCACGAGGGAGGCCTCGCGAGGCTGCCTGCCACAAGAGACGGCCTTCAGTAGAGCCTCCCCTTGTGGAGAGGGTTCTCGTGAGGCCTGACCCTCGCGAGGCGTCTTGTGTTGCGGCTCCCACGGCTGGGCCGCCTCTTGATCTCTTCATCAGGTGTTGCTTCTTGGGTCGCAAGCAGATTGTCCATGGTACCCTGGTTCCCACCGGGCCAACAGTAGCCCCCGGGCCCGTGGTGCACACGTATTCGCTCGTTGGGAACAAAATGGCGTGGGGCCTAAGTAGACTGTCGGGCCCATGTAGGGACGCGTGGCAGCACGATGGGGCCGCGACGCCCCCACTTCCTCCACAACACCTTGGTAACCGCTCGGCCTGCCATAGAACTCACCCGCGCATGGCGTAGGCACCGTCATTGCCTTCCATCGCACAATTCGCCTCCCTTGTGTGCTGCTTCCTGCAATCTCCTCCTATCGCTCCCAAGCTGCCTTGACACCCCCGACTCAATCATGCACTAGTCATACACGCAAATGCGCACGATCAAGATCAGAGACTCACGGGAAGATATCACAACACAACTCTAGACACAAATTAAAGTCATACAAGCTTTATATTACAAGCCAGAGGCCTCGAGGGCTCGAATACATAAGCTCGAATACAAACGAGTCAGTGGAAGCAACAATATCTGAGTATAGACATAAGGGACAATTACATGTGTGCCCTTAATTGGAACCCACTACTCAAATTTGCCCCTAATTCCAAAGTGTGCTCAACTTTGCCCCTCGGTCGTCACGGCTTGCGTCATGGGAACCTCGTGAGGTACCCCGCCTTGATCTCTCCGCCTCCTCGCGAGCCAGCCCGACGATGCTGTGCCCGAGGAAGCCTCCTGTCGTCCGCCCTGCGAGGCTCGGCCCCTCGCGAGGGTCTTGGGCATATGTTGATGAAGATGGGCCGTACTGGGCCACTCCCTGAGCCACGCCGCAGGCCGCAGGCAGGCAAGTCTAGGTACCCCCATTCCCAGAACGCCGACAGTAGCCCCCGGGCCCAAGGCGCGCCTGGACTTGGCTTAGCAAAGAAGCGAAGGGGCAAGTGTGGAGCGCCGCGGGCCCCATCAGCCTGCGGCCTTGGGCGCCGCGTGGCGGTTGATTGGACGTGGGCGTCCTGGCTCCCCATGACGCCTTGGCAACTGCACGAATTGACAAGTCCCTGCATGCAAAACGGGTCATGATTACCTGCGATCGTGGAGGCCGGCGGTTGGCCTCCCCCGACTATATGTACGGAACGACGCAGGCCTTTCCAGTCCATCTCTTCCTGCTACTCTCCGTCTTCTTCTTTGTCCTCGCTCCTCCCTACGCCAATGGCACCGATCCGTCGGTTTTCTGCCGAAGAGAAGGGGAAGGCCCCCCGAGAGGGTCCTGTCCCGCTTCCTCTGAAGAAACGGCCCGCCTCTTGCCGCGGAGAAGGCGGTGCTCGGCAGGAGGTGTCGAGGCCATGGTTTGAGCGGGCACCGCCTGGATTCCCATTGCCCTTGTACGCCCAGATTGAGGGTCCTGAAGGCACAGGCACCGAGCGGCACCGCCAGAGGCGTCGTCGTCGCCGGCGGATCACGGCGGTGTGCGTCGTTCCTCCTGGAGTTCACGCAGAGGGTTCTTCTCGTGAGCTTGTTCTTCACGCCGCCATGCCTCCTCGGTCTTGGATTCGCCTCCCTCCTTCCTTCGCCTTTGAGATCCCGTCGAGGGGGCCTACCGAGCTTTGGCTGCAGCATGCTGACTGCAGTACCCCTGCGACCGAAGCGAAGGTCGAGGTTGTCGCTCCGGGCAGGGTCTACCTGACCCGTGGCTGGGGAGAGATCGCCAGGGTCTGCGGGACGGGTGGCACCCTCGTAATCCACCTCGAGTACGACTGCGCCTCCCTGATGTTCTTCAAGGTCTTCGACATGGAGGGACACCGGCTGGAGTGCTACCCTGAGAAAGGCGGCTAGGGCCCTGCCGTGGCGAGGACTTGGCTCGCCAATCGCTTCCCCAGCAGCTCCTCAGGCAGCGGAGGTGTCGGAGGATCCAGCGACTCCGCCGAGCTCCTCGCGACTCTGGAGACGAGCGATGACAGCTACGAGCCCCCAAGCTTGCATCGCTGTCGGAGCAGGGAGGGCTCGTCAGGCCGCTGCCGCCACTGATCTGTATGGGGTTGGCGCCGGTGCCCGACGGCCCACTGTTGATGATGGCGTCTCTTGCGGAGGTGTGTATAGTTAGCACCCTTTAGGATTCACTCATTTTGTTCCCTGCAAGGAATCGAGGAACACACCCCATGGGGGTTTGTAAGGTGCTTGTAGTTCCATTTGCTAACATGATCCTTATCGTGAAGCGGTGCGAGATGCTCGTCCCGTCTTAGCTTAGTCCCTCCTTTCGGACCTCGCGAGGACTTGACGCTCTGCCCCAACAGGTCCCGGTCCCAAGGCAGGCTTCAGCCGTCGCTGGTATGCTAGGTCGCGATGCCGTGGTCAAGGCCAGGAGGTGAGCGGCCCGGGGTCCAATAAGAGCCCCGGAGTCGCGATGCTCAGGAGGTCCCCTTTAGCGCTCAAGCAGTCATCGTTTGGTGAGAAAGGAGCGCGATGTTGCCCAAACGGGATTGCATTAGGTGCGAGGTCGGTGCTGCGATAGCTAGTGTTTCCAGAGGATGACTTATCTCGGGGGTCAGGAGCCTCTCCTTGGAGCGGCGCCGGGCCCGCGCATTGGCAGCTGAGGAGTTGCCTAGCGAGGTCACGACGTGCCTCTTCCCTCTCGCCTTTGCTCCCCTTCGTGCTCTACGTCCTCAGGTCCCGGCCCTCGAGCGAGCTCAGCCGTCGCTGGTATGCCAGGTCGTGATGCCGTGGACAAGGCCAGGAGGTGAGGGCTGGAGAGCCAGTAAGAGTCCATGAGTCACGATGCTCAAGTACCCCCCCTTTAACGTGCAAGCGGTTCGCGCAGACGAGAGCGAAGGAGACGCCGCGGAGGCCTCGCCCGATGCTGCTCCTTAAAGTGATCATGTGAGTTCATCATGAGAAAAGCGAGAGTTTGCCGTTACAATTGCCGGCCAGCTGCTGGTTGCTCTGGGAGGGTGACGAGGCACTGAAGGCTTGGTGAGGTGGCGCCCTGTGGGGTTGCCGCGGCCAGAGCTCAGCCATTCAGGTTTGTCGGTGTTGCAGGGACGGACCCATGCGCAAGCGTCGTGCCGTTAGGGAGCAGCTCCATCAGTTGGTGTCAATCGAGCGGGCGATTAAGTCAAGCACGTTAATCATGAAGGAGCAAATCCATTTAGATAGGCGCAGAAAAAGGCGAACACCGCTAGGTCGGGCCCGAGCGACTTTGGGGATGATGCAGCCCGAGGGGCGCCCCTGATAAAGTAAACTAAAAGCATGAACCAAAGGGATACATGCCGCAGGGACGGACCCACGCGGCTTGGGAATGATGCAACCCTGGGGGGCGCTCCCAGCTGAAAATGAAACTCGAAGGATGTCACCTGATGATGCTGAAGATGAAGGGATGCTGAAGTAGCAGACGGCGTGTGCTGCGGAAGCCGATCTTCACGAGCCCCTAGGCCCGGGAGCCTCGGGAGACTCCGGAGGCGCTAGCGGCTCCTCGCGGACCATCTCCATCTCTGCCAGGACTGTGGAATGCCTGGCCACTTGAGCCTCCAGGATGCTCCTCATGAGGCGCTGACGCACAGCAGCCGTGTTCGGCAGGCCGTAAGGCATGCGAACATAGTTGTGGGGTGGACCTTCGCAGCATCCTACGCGTGAGGGCCAGAGGCGCTCCTGAGAGGCGGCTCGGTTGAGTCCTGGTATGTCGATGCAGACGCGCAGCCCACCATCCTCGCCTGGATGTGGAGCTACGGCGGGTAAGCGGCGGCTGCCACTCATGACTCTTGATTCCTGCAGCTCCTGAATGATCTCGTTGACGAACTCTCGAGGGCTTGGCCCTCCTTGCCTTGCTCCTTCTTGAGGGAAACGTGCGTTGAAGCACGCCTCCAAGTGGTGCCCGAGCGCCTCCCTCGTGATCCTAGCAAAGTCGATGGCCCTCCAGGAGAGAGCCCTCGAGCCTTGCTCGAGGAGGGCGCCGGGCGCGCCTTCCTATGTGACAGAAGGAGGCGCCCCCTGAATAGGCGCAGACCCTGAGGGGCCTGCCTCCCGAGGGGTCGGGCCAGGCGATGTCTTCTTCTTCTTAGGGGCAGCCTCGGGAAGCCTCCCGCTCCTGTGATCTGGGTCTTCAATTGATGCGGCTTGGAAGGCACGCTCCAGAGAACACACAGCGTCTCTCTCTTCACAAGGCACCGTGATGACTCCACCGCTTCCCGGCATCTTGAGGACACTGTAGCCATGATGAGTCACGGCCATGAACTTGGCCAGGGCTGGGTACCCGAGGATGGCATTGTACGGCAGGCGAATGTAAGCGACGTCGAAGTCAATGAGCTCGGTGCGGTAGTTGTCGCGCTTCCCGAAGGTAACAGGAAGGCAAACCTGCCCTATCGGAACCGTGGAACCATCAGTGACTCCTGAGAAAAGCTTGGTTGGCTGCAGCTGATTGTAGGGCACTTGGAGATTGTTGAATGTCTCGACGGATAGGATATTGAGCCCCGCTCGGCCATCGATGAGGGTCCTGGTAACTTGCACATTGCTGATGATTGGGGAACAAAGCATCGGGAGGACTCCGGCTGTGGCCGCGCACTTGAGCTGATCCGCTGAGCTGAACGTGATGGCGCACGCTGACCACCTGAGAGGGCGCGTGGCCTCAAGCTTGGGGCGGACTACATTCACTTCACGAGCAAACTGCTTGAAGATGCGCTGAGAGGCTGGGGCTTGAGCGCCACCCAAGATGCAAGCGATTGCGCGCGACTCCTGGAAGCCTCCAGCCCCCTCGTCCTGATGATGGTCTTCATTCCTCCTCGGCTGTGGTGGCAGAGGAGGGAGGCCTGCGTTGCCTTGTGGGCGATCCTCGCGAGGCTGATCCCTCCAACCCCCCTCGCGAGGTGGGTCCCTCCAACCTCCCTCACGAGGCTGGTCCTGTCAGCGGTCCTCGCGAGGTCGGTCGCGCCACCCTTGGCGAGGGCCACGGTCTTCCCATCGTCCTCCACCTCTTCCTCCTCGGCCATAGCCCCGGTCGTTGCGCTCTGGGCCTCGGCCGGCACGCACGTCCCGCATGGCCCTGAGCTCTTGGCATTCGTTGGTGTTGTGGGTGTGGAGGTCGTGGTACACGCAGTACCGGCTGCCCTTGGATGACTCAGGTTGATCCCTGCCTCGCTTGGTGTCCGGCTCCGCTGCAAGCACGGCAATCCCCTTGTGCTTCACGTCCTTGACCTTGGGCTTCTTCTCTTCTGGGTCAGCAGCGGGCAGCTCGAGGAGGGAAAGGTGCCCTTCTTCTGCCCTAGCGCACTTGGTCGCCAAATTGAACAGCTCCAGTGAGGTGCACAGGTCCTCATGAATCGCAAGCTCCTCCTTCATCTTGACATCACGCACGCCGTCGGAGAAGGCTGAGATGATGGCCTCCTCAGACACCTTGGTGATCTTAAGGCGAGCGCTGTTGAAACGCTGGATGAACTTTTGCAGGGTCTCTCCCGGCTGCTGCTTGATGCGGCGCAAGTCGCTCATGGTCGGGGGCCGGTCGCGGGTGCCTTGGAAGTTGGCGATGAATCGGGTGCGCATCTCGTCCCAGGAGGATATCATGCCAGGAGCCAGGTTTAGGAGCCAGGTGCGGGCGCCGTCCTTGAGCGCCATGGGGAACCAGTTCGCCATGACCTTCTCGTCCCTGTTGGTGGCTTCGATGCCCAGCTCATAGAGCTGGAGGAACTCCGCAGGGTCAGCCGTGCCATGGTAGCACGGGGGTAGATCTGGCTTGAACTTGCCCGGCCAGGCCACGCTGCGCAGCTCGGCGGTGAAGGCTCGGCAGCCTGCAGTGGCCGCGGGAGGCCTTGGGTGACGGAGAGCTTGATCTTGGAAACCTTGGTGCGCTGCTGCCGGGAGCAGCGCGATGTCTTGACGCGCTGGAGCAGGAGCGCGTTCGTGCCGGGCCGGTGCGGGGAGCACACGGGCGGCTTCTTGGGGGTGAGGGATCTCTTGGCAGCTCTTCTTTTGCTGTGCTGGTGCCGGACGGAGCGGGTTCCGCCCAGGGGCCACGCGCCTTGGGGCCAAGGCGCCTTCTTGAGGGGGAGGCGGCTGAGGCGCTCCCGGAGCTTCGTCGCCCGCGCAGGGCGGGGCGCGATGCAGCGAGAGGGATGGCGCAGGGGAGGCCCCAGCGGCGCTGACGAGCTCGGAGATGCAGGCGAGCCACTCGTCGTAGAGGTCGTCGACGGGACGGTAGTGCAGGAGCTCCCGCGCCAGGAGCAGCACGGCGTGCGCGTCCGCAGGAGCGCGACGGGTGTGGGACGAGGAACCGGCTGGAGTCTGCGATGGGGTGGCGGTGCGGCCTTCTCGCCGCACCGAAGGATGCAGGGACGACACCTGCTGCTCGTTCCCTGCCGGGCCGGTGGCGGCGTTGACGGCAGGCGACAGGGAACAGCGAGGGCACCCGCCCACGGGGGCCGTCTGGGTGAAGCGAGTGGCGAGAGCGGCCCGGCGCTCGGTGCGGGCTCGACGAGCGTCTGACATGGATGCGATGGGCGGCGAAACACGAAGCGACGGAAGGCGGGTTCCGGCGCACCCCTACCTGGCGCGCCAAATGTCGGATTTCGGGTTTCGGCAAACCCTCTAGGTTTGAACTCTGGGGTGCACGCGGAGATCACACCTTCTGCCTACCCATGTCTCGTCGCCTCGCAAGGATCTAGGACTACACGAAGAACAACACAAGGGACACGAGATTTATACTGGTTCAGGCCACCATTGTGGTGTAATACCCTACTCCAGTTTGTGGTGTGTGGATTGCCTCTGGGGCTGATGACGAGCAGTACAAGGAAGAACAGCCTCGCGAGGGTCTGTTCTTAGCTGGTGGGATGAACTGCTAGGGGAGTTCAATCGCCTCTCTCTCTCTCTCTCTCTCCAGATATCTAGATGCCTCTACCCCGTGGGTGGCTAGTCCTATTTATAGGCGGAGGCCCTGGGCCTCTCCCCAAATATTGAGCGGGAAGGGCGCCAACAATTGGCCATTTTGAAGGGGAACATCTAGTACACTTATCCTGACTAAAGTTGGTCCTCGCCTGCCAAAGACCCTGACGATGACGCCGGCTTGGGCTCCACGATGACCTCCATCCTGCCGTCCTGCTGGTCTTGGTCTTGTTGCACCGAAATGGTTGCCTTTGCTTGATACTCCCGCCTGCGCTTGCCCCCTTTGCACCAAAGAGGAAACAAGGACTCTACGCAGGCTGGCGCCCACCTGGCCTCGGTCGTCATGGCTTGCGTCATGGGCACCTCGTGAGGTACCCCGCCTTGATCTCTCCGCCTCCTCGCGAGCCATCCTGACGAGGCTGTGCCCGAGGAAGTCTCCTGTCATCCGCCCCGCGAGGCTCGGCCCCTCGCGAGGGTCTTGGGCATATGTTGATGAAGATGGGCCATACTGGGCCACTCCCTGAGCCACGCCGCAGGCCACAGGCAGGCAAGTCTGGGTATCCCCGTTCCCAGAACGCCGATACAGTGCAAGAAGGAGGTCACAACCTTGCAGTTCTAGAGGTAGAAGAAGTGAATGTAGGGGGAGAAAATCATCATCCCAGCTTTGTGTAGATACCAGGAACTCCAAGTCAACAAGTGCCCACTCAAGCAGACACTAGTAATAGCATAGATTCTTGTAATTCTAACATTGAAGCTAACATGCAAGATGGCCTTGCTGATGATGTGCCCACTGATGATGAGGATGAACTGCTTTATCCAGATTTTGTTGTAAGAAAGCAGTCCATGGGCAAAGCAGCTGAGGAGAATTACATTCAACCACCTAAAGGAATGTTTGATGAGGTAGGTGAAGATGAGTTGGCTGAGGACATTGACATGGGGTACTCTGAATCATCAGACAAGGATAGGCCAGATGTGCAATATAATAGAGATGATCCTTCTCTGAAAGAAGGAACTATATTTTCCAGTTCTTTAGACTGTAGAAATGCACTTGCAACTTTTGCAAATTAAATTCAAAGTGAGTACAAAGTTGACAAGAGTGATCCAACTAGACTGATAGTTCATTGTGCTTACAAGAGATGTAAGTGGAGGATCCATGCCTCTCTAATAAGACATAGCTCATTGTTTCAGGTATAAATTGGAGATACTAATAGTTACTATAGCATATATGTCTGATTTCCTTGTATGTTTTACCTTTTTATGTCTGACTTAAGTGTCATTTTATTGGCATGCATGTGAAAGTTAATAAAAGTGCTCACACTTGTCCAAGTGTGAACATGAGGCAGAGCTTGAGGTATGCTAAGAGCAGGTGGGTTGCAGATGCTGTTAAGAACTGGGTACAAGAAAATTCAAATATTGGTCCTACACAACTCAAAAAAGATCTGAAGAAAAAGTATGGCCTGGTCCTACCATATATGAGGGTGTTCTATGGAAAGCAGATGGCCCTAGACAACATATATGGTAAGTGGCCTGACTCTTTCCAGTTATTGTACACTTCCAAGGCTGAAGTGGAGAAGGCATCTCCTGGTAGTGTTGTGAACATTGATAAGCACACAGTGCAATTTAAAATAAATGGACAAACTAGAGAAAAAGAGTGCTTTAGGAGAGTTTTTGTCTCATTCAAAGCTTGTTGGAAGGTTTTTTTGGATGGATATATGCCATACTTAGCAGTAGATGCCACAACATTGAATGGGAGGTTTAGAGGAAAACTAGTCAGTGCCTGTGCAGTAAATGCATGCAAATGGATATATCCAGTTGCATATGGTGTGTAAGAGGCTGAGAACATAGAAAGTTGGAGTTGGTTTTTCCACAACCTGAAAGAACTTATAGGCCACCCACCAGGTATGGTAATTCACACAAATGCATGTAAAGGTCTTGAGACTGCAGTTGAGGCTGTATTTCCACGAGTAGAGCATAGAGAATGCATGAGGCACTTGGCAGCAAATTTTTCAAAAAAGTATAGAGGAAAGTTCTTTGATGAAAATCCGTGGCCTTGTTCTTTGACATATAGCTTGAAGAAGCACAACTACCATCTGAGGCAGTTGTATAGTAAGGAAGGTGTCAAAGAATACCTAGAGGAACATCACAGTAAGTTGTGGGCCAAGGCACTATTCAATGAGACTCACTACTGCAGGATGCTGCTAACACAACACTACGATCAAAGACCCTTCGACGAAACTATTGCAAACGGCGGTGTAAAAAACCCGTCAAAAAAGGTGCAAAACATTTGCGATGGAGGATGCATCAAACACGGTTCCGATTTTAGTTGCATGTGCGATGCAGGGCATACGGTTCAGTTCAATTAACTATTTGCGATGAGGAGGAGCAAAAGAAACGGGCAGCCAGATGAAGGTGTGTGCGATATACAACATATGGTTCACTCGGATGAACTGTTTGTGATTAGGCAACACAAAAGAAACGACCAGCCAGACCAAGGTGTGTGCAATATACGGCATGCGGTTCACTCGGATGAACTGTTTGTGTTGAGACAAGAGAACAGAAACGGTTCAATATAACAAGATGTGTGTGATACGCGACAAACAGGTCTGTAATCAGAAATGTGTGCGAAGACCGATAATAACACAGACAGTTGCTGTTAATAAGACGTGTGTGTTGTTCAATGGGATTGCATACAGAACAACAACATTACATACACACTTATAAGGACATGGTTTCATAACCAAATTAAACATCCACTTACATAGGTGGCTACTACAACCATGGCATTTGCACACACCAAAGTAAACTATTACATGCATAATTACATAGATGGCTACTACACACATGACATTTCCACACACCAACAAATTAAACTATATATTACATGCATGATTAACTAGCATAAATGATCATCTGATCATCATCTACTTCTTGTGATGCTTTATCTGCTTGTGGCTCGATCCGGGCTCGTCGATTTGGGTAACGAGACACTTCCTCATGTCAACGATCCGCCTGTGCATCTCGTAGCATGTGTACATGCTCTTGGCCGCGAACCTGAGGTGAGGTTCATCCAGTTGCCGCATCCAGGCCCTGTGCCAGGATACGGGACTTGTTCTCTGGGCATCCTGCTTCATCTTTTCGTAGTAGGGGTCGATGATGGCCGAGGCAAGTTCGACCAGGGAGTCCTTCTTCGTGATGCCCTAGACCTTGTAGTGGTCATGGATTTTGACAAGGTTCTTGCAGGCCAAGCCCGTAACACTGAGCACATTTACATCGTCTATGGTTTCCACCGTGGCGAACTTGTAGTCGGTGCTGTTGACAAACCTGTTGAAATGGTCGCAAGGCTCTGTGGCTATGCAGTAGTGGTAGATGAGTACATGATGGCGCACGCATAACTGGGTGACGGCAACCTTCTGATCTATGCCAGGACGACCGGCGATGTACTGGAGGTCGATGCTGACCACCTTGTACTTGTCTCGAGCAAGCAACTGCCCAACGCTGTTGATGTAGTCATCCACCACGGGCAGGTCGATGGTGTACACCACCGAGAGATCTGTCTCCCTCGCATGGGTCTCCACTCTTATGCTCGCCGAACTCCATTGGAGTGTCGCTAGACATCCCCTCTCTATGTGTCGTCATGGGTCTGCTTGTTGTGTTGTGGGGCGCGATCGAAAGGTTGAAGAGACTAAGGTTATAATGGCAGCGGGAATTAAAGGGGAAGCCGGACGGCCAGGAATATCGGCAGGCCCTGATGGCAGTTCTAATTTGCAGCGCATAACTCCATCGTGTCGCATGTAACTGCATCGCGTGGCAACATGCGCGATGCAACCGCATGCATATGGGGGCCCCGACATGATCGTGCGCATGCCTAACCGCTGGCAGAGCGCGCATGGAGGGACGCGAGCAGAGAGCTCCACGGTCGCCTCAACGGTGAGCAACCATATATATAGTAGTTGAGCACGCAAGGACAATGTGTCCACAAGCCCAATGCGCTGATGGACACGAGCAGAGCGTGCCGCGGCACCTAATGGTGAGCACAGCGCGCTGCGGCGCCTAACGGCGAGCAGAGCTTGCCGAGGGACGCGAGCAGAGGCTGGCATAGTGATAGGTGGCAAATAAGACGAACTGTGCGAGCGATGCCGGAGACATCAAGCACGAATCACATTAGAGTTGCATGTGCGATACGTGGCATACAGATCCATCCGAGCTGTTTGTGATGGAATAAGCCGTGTATGTTGTAGGCAAATGCTTGCTGGTATATAACCCTAAATTTAACAAAAAAAGTGTTAATGCATGTTACAAAAATTGTATAGCTGGAAACTATGTTCAAATACGACTCCAACGATATAATCTTTGGCGACATGCATTCGTATGTTATTAGTTAAATCCTACTTATAAACCAGGACGGGGGTATAGTAGGTAATTAAATCACAAACATTTTTTTATTAACCGTATGTGTACGTGTCCTTTCGTCCTTCTCTCACACGTCTTGTCATCCCGCTGCCGTAGACGGCTTACAGCGCAAGCTTGCGTAGCGCGCGGGGGCGTTCTTTTGGCCAAACGGTGGCTCGAAGTGGCGCCAATGAATCATCGGTGAGCCCGTTCCCGCGCAACCTCACAGGTTCACGCGCAAGCTTCCCGCCCGACTCGGTGAAATCCCCCAAAATCCCAATGCTTACCAGCCTGCTATAAAAACCCTGACGGCCGGCGAGTCATGCGTCGCATTTTCCCCTCCGTCCCTGTAGCTTATCTCGTCTACTTCTCCCACAATCGACAATGGCACCGGTCCATCATCGTCGCTTAGCCACTCTGTCGTCATCAGGCGACAGCTTCATCTAGGAGGCTACATCGCGGCGCCGGTGCAGCCCCCCTGGGCGCGTCCCCCTACCTCGTGGGCCCCCTGGTGGCTCTCCGACGCCCATCTTCTCCCATACGAAGTCTTTCGATGAGAAAAAAAATAGAAGAGAACCTTTCGGGACGAGACTCCGCCGCCACGAGGCGGAACCTTGGCGGAACCAATCTAGGGCTCCGGCAGAGCTGTTCTGCCGGGGACACTTCCCTCCGGGAGGGGGAAATCATCACCATCGTCATCACCAACACTCCTCTCATCGGGAGAGGGCAATCTCCATCAACATCTTCACCAGCACCATCTCATCTCCAAACCCTAGTTCATCTCTTGTATCCAATTCTTGTCTCCAAGTCCGGGATTGGTGCTAGTAGGTTGCTAGTAGTGTTGATTACTCCTTGTAGTTGATGCTAGTTGGTTTATTTGATGGAAGATCATATGTTCAGATCCTTTATGCACATTATTACCCCTCTGATTATGAACATGAATATGCTTTTTGAGTAATTACGTTTGTTCCCGAGGACAAGGGAGAAGTTTTGCTATTAGTAGTCATGTGAATTTGGTATTCGTTTGATATTTTGATAAGATGTATGTTCTCCAACCTCTAGTGGTGTTATGTGAACATCGACTACATAACACTTTACCATTATTTGGGCCTAGAGGAAGGCATTGGGAAGTAATAAGTAGATGATGGGTTGCTAGAGTGACAGAAGCTTAAACCCTAGTTTATGCGTTGCTTCGTAAGGGGCTGATTTGGATCCATATGTTTCATGCTATGGTTAGGTTTACCTTAATACTTTTGTTGTAGTTGAGGATGCTTGCAATAGAGGTTAATCATAAGTGGGATGCTTGTCCAAGTAAGGCCAGTACCGAAGCACCGGTCCACCAAAATATCAAATTATCAAAGTATCAAACGCGAATCATATGAGCGTGATGAAAACTAGCTTGACGATATTCCCATGTGTCCTCGAGAGCGCTTTTCCTATTATAAGAGTTTGTCCAGGCTTGTCCTTTGCTACAAAAAGGATTGGGCCACCTTGCTGCACTTTATTTACTTTTGTTACTTGTTGCTCGTTACCAATTATCCTATCACAAAACTATCTGTTACCACTTATTTCAGTACTTGCAGAGAATACGTTGCTGAAAACCGCTTATCATTTCCTTCTGCTCCTCGTTGGGTTCGACACTCTTACTTATCGAAAGGACTACGATAGATCCCCTATACTTGTGGGTCATCATGGAGGCCCGCACGTGCGTCAGCGACCTTGTGTGCTACATTGAGTTCCTACGGGAGGAGGAGGAGGAGGAGCGCCTCATCGAGCATGCAAAGAGCCTTACCGCAGCTGTGGCCGCAACACATGCCACCGCTTCGAGAGGGATCATCTGGAGTGACAGTGGGCGTTCGAGCTGGCGAGCATCGCTGAACATGCAGCATCCGCAGGCACCGTATTGCATTTGTCCATCTCGTCGGTAGGCTCCTCCTCCTCCTGTGCCTCTTACTGAGCGCGCTCGGCAGAGGAGAAGCTGCCGAAAGTAGCACAAAGCCCCTCGTAGTAGTAGTAGTACTTAGGGGCTATTTTGTTCAGTTCATCTGACAATAGATGTGTGGTGGAACTATACAACATACTTAAAATTAGCTAGTATATATAGTTGAACTAGCTATTTCAGTACGTGGTTGGCAACAATTGGGGAAAAGTTTGGTCGGTTAAGCTGTCGAGTTGAACTGTTTGTATAAATTAAGAACGACTGCTTAATCTATGAATGAAATCTATGCTTAATTACTGAATTTTAGTTGCAAAAAATAGATAGTGCTAGTGATTTTTAGCTGCATATTTTGACAAATCGTAGTGTTACAAGGATTGACAATTGGCAATGTTACTAGATCAACAAATGTCAATCTTTCCAGTTTGACAAATGGCAACATACCCAATATGACAGATGCAAATCTTACCAAATTTTTTGTACGTGGTTGCACACGGGTCATCCAAAACAACCGTTTGCGTTGAAGGGATGCACAAATCCTGCGCTGTGAATTTTCCCTCGACTTAAGGGGGAAGACCATAGCTCTCACTTTGCATACGGGTGTTCTATCTAAAACGTTTGTGATCAAGAGCTGCAGAATCCTGCTTGGCACATTTTCTCTTGGCTTCCTGGGGAAGCTGTCGGTTTGCATACGGGTGTTCTAACTAAAACGTTTGCGATCAAGAGCTGCACAAATCCTGCTAGGCACATTTTCCCTTGGCTTCTTGGGGAAGTTGTCGGTTTTGCATACGGGTGTTCTAACTAAAACATTTGCGATGAATGTTTTATATTTAAAGACCGAATTAAACTGCGGCTTGGGCGCCATTAATGGAGAGGATGTAGGCAAGGCGGGCGGACATGGAAGTCAAAGGGCTCGCTTTTCGGTGAGCCTACATGGCGTACAACTTGCATGCTTCCCGGTGAGCCTCCGCATTGGAGTACAGCTCGCACACCTCCTGTTTAGTCAAGCACTCAAGCACCTGTCCGCGCGACACCTCCTGCCATTAAAAGAGTGAGACATGGCGTCACGTGAATGGTTAACAGAACACACACAATTTATATGCACTGGAGCATGTGCATGTAGTTCAAATTTGAATTATGCACATAAAATGCCTAGAAAACCCAGTTAATGTATAAAAATGTCCAAATGAACCCCGAAAAATTCCAAAATCAAACAAAACACTCCTGTTGTTCTATGTTGACACTAATTTTTTTATGAAAGCAATAAGAGGCAACGGATATCGTTTCATCCCCAAAGGTGGCACGTTCCCTACCGAAACCATCACGCTTGTTGTGAGAAGCTCTGGTTTGTGAGATGCTTATACCCAAACCTACTCCAAATGGGACAAAAAATTTACCACGACATGTTGATGCTGCTCCATGATAGCATGCCAAGTTTCATGAATTTCACATGAGTTTTGGATTTACTAGAATTTAAAAACCAAGTATCTCAATGTTTGCGGCCGAGTGACGGTGGCAGGGTGTTTGCAATTCATTCCCATTTCTTGCATGGGACCTAAGCATGCAACCAAGGACACAGATTTGATTTTTCAACCAATTTATATGCACTGGAGCATGTGCATGTAGTTCAAATTTGAATTATGCACCTGAAATGCCTACAAAACCAAGTTAATGTATAAAGATGTCCAAACGAACCCCGAAAAATTCCAAAATTAAACACAACACTCCTGTTATTCTATGTTGACACTAGAATGTTTTTGAAAGCAATAAGAGGCAACAGATATCGTTTCGTCTCCAAAGGTGGCACGTTCCCTACTGAAACCATCACGCTTGTTGTGAGAACCTCTGGTTTGTGAGACGCTTATACCCAAACCTACCCCAAATGGGACAAGTTTTTTACCACGGCATGTTGATGCCGCTCCATGATACCATGCCAAGTTTCATGAATTTCAGACGAGTTTTGGATTTACTAGAATTTAAAAACCAGGTATCTCAATGTTTGCGGCTGGGTGACAGTGGCAGGGTGTTTGAAATTCATTCCCGTTTCTTGCATGGGACCTAAGCATACAACCAAGGACACATATTTGGTTTTCAACCAGTTTATATGCACTGGAGCATGTGCATGTAGTTCAAATTTGAATGATGCACCTGAAATGCCTACAAAACTCAGTTAATGTATAAAAATATCCAAACGAACCCCGAAAAATTCCAAAATTAAACACAACGCTCCTGTTGTTCTATGTTGACACTAAATTTTTTTGGAAGCAATAAGAGGCAACGGATATCGTTTTGTCCCCAAAGGTGGCACGTTCCCTACCGAAACCATCATGCTTGTTGTGAGAAGCTCTGGTTTGGGAGAAGCTTATACCCAAACCTGCCCCAAATGGGACAAATTTTTTACCACAACATGTTCATGCCGCTCCATGATAGCATGCCAAGTTTCATGAATTTTAGACGAGTTTTGGATTTACTAGAATTTAAAAACCAAGTATCTCAATGTTTGCGGCCGAGTGACGGTGGCAGGGTGTTTGACATCCATTCCCATTTCTTGCATGGGACCTAAGCATGCAACCAAGGACACAGATTTGATTTTTCAACCAGTTTATATGCACTGGAGCATGTGCATGTAGTTCAAATTTGAATTATGCACCTGAAATGCCTACAAAACCAAGTTATGTATAAAAACGTCCAAACGAACCCTGAATAATTCCAAATTTTTTTGACGACACACTTATAGTTGCATGTTCACTGGAGATAAAAGTTCTAAGAATTCATACACCATCCTTTGCAGCTGTGACCCCATTACGTAATTCAAATCAAGACAAAAAATCAAGTAGATTGCACACAGTTTATTGTCACCAACCGTGTGAGATGTAGCACAAAATATCTTGGAGCACCACACTAGCCCGCTCCTCAAAATATCATTTCACTATTCAATTGTCACCGGTCAAAGATGGGGACATGGACCCGCGTCGTGAGGGCAACATCGGCGGCCCACTCCGGCGAGAGTGCGGCCGCAGCCACCAGGCGCGTGCTAACAACCTTTGTGAGGGCGGCCACAATCTGCGCCCGGGTGGCCAAGGCAGCCCAAACGGCCGCTGTTGTTTCTCAGGCAGCGGCAGCAGCATCTGCCTCGGTGACATCAACTGGCGAGAACGGCACAACAGCTGTCCGTTCTGCAGCGGCGGCCTTAGCCCTGATGGAGGCCGCCCACGACCATGTCGAGGCCGTCCATGCTCAGCTCGTGGCGGTCACCGCACAAATCAAACGAAGCTTCTCCGACAACGGTCGGCAACCCACAGCTGAAGAGTTGGCAATCGCCGAGAGAGTTCAAGTAGCCGTCTGTTCCTGCGCAGCATACCTTGCCACGATGGAGCCCGCCAAAGCCCAGATCACGGCCGCCCACGCCTAGCTCATGGCGGCCTATTCCAAAGATATGGCGGACGCGGATGGCGAGATGCTTGCAGAGTATGGTGCAATTGATGCCATGGAGCCCCTTCCCTAGGAGACCGTCGGGCGCGAGCTAGACATGGAGGCGGCGGCGGAGATCGACGAGCACCAGTCGTAGTAGTACTCTTTGTTTTGTTTAATTAAGAGCGATGGTCCTTAATTTGTTAGAGTAATGTTTAGGTCAGCTAGCTCTGTTTAATTGTTGAAGTTGCTCGATTAATAAGTATGGGTGTGTTGTAGCCTCCTTTGCGTACCCAAATTATGCAATGACGTGGATGACCACTGTAACCAGGGAGATTCGAACCAAAAATTTTGACGTTCAAACTCATCACACACGGGTTAAGCTATCTGAATCGTTTGTGATGTTCACATATCGTACACAATTCTGAATAAGGGACCGTGTCTGATGACACTTTGCGCGCCAGTTTTTTCGTTGAAGCGATTCCAAATTTTCGGCTTCCGCGGAAATATCTACCTCCCCGCCCCCTCTCCCTTACCAAAAGCCACATTTCCCCTATTTCCGCGTTCCTTTCCAAGTTGAAACCTTCACTCCTTGCTTGCAGCGTCGCCTCGTCGCCGGCGACCCTCCTTCATGCTGCTCGGCCTCGCCTATCCAGGCAGGTAATCCACACCCGACCCCCATCCTCCTCCTCCTTCCACATCCCACATGCCCCGACCACCGATGCGAGCGCGACACCTTCCACCCACATCCCACATGCCTCGACCGCCGACGCGAGCGTGACACCTTCCACCCAAATCACTGACCCCTCCACCAAATAAGTGCCGCCCTAAGCCATGGTGCATGCAGTATAGCCAGGATCTCAAGGAGCATTTGGCAGCGGAGAAGTAAATCGCGGCTGCACGCGCGGATGAGGTCGCGATGGCTGCCATTCGTGCCGACCCCCAGATCTTGGAGGAGCACCTTGCCATTTACTAGCTACGTCGGTTAAGCATGCTCGGTTTACCCGTTGCATGTGCTGCTCCTGCCTTTCCCTCACAAATTCTAGTGAATTGTGCTATGTAATTTTACGATGCAATCTGTTGCTCTAGTGTATATGTTCTATATGTCGTGCAGTGTGGTTCTCACTTATTAACTGTTTTGTTAATTAGTTGTTGTCTTCAGTTAACTGGTTGGTTCAATTCTGCAAATGTGATGTTCAATTCTTCAGGCTGCAATTTTGTATTGTCTTCCATTGAGAAATAAATCAATTTTATCTTTACAAAATACATGAGAAACGAATACAATTGCTATATTTCCAAGTTGTCAAGCATGCTTGGTTTGGTTATACATTGTGCAATGGTGCTCAGTTAACTTTTGGTTCATTTGTGTTATGGTATTTAATTAACTGTTTGGTTCAATTCTGCAATGCGATGTTCAATTATTGTGGGTGCATTCTGTTATTGTATACCATGTGAGGAATAAATTGAATTTGGCTGTAGTAAATACATGAGAAACAAATACAATTGCTATATTTCCAAGTTGTTAAGCATGCTTGGTTTGGTTAACTGTCTGATCTTCTATTAGGAGTATGTTATATTGTGCAATGTGGTGCTCAGTTAATGTTTGGTTCATTTGTTGTGGTGTTTAGTTAACAGCTTGGTTCAATTCTGCAATGCGATGTCCAATTGTCGTGGGTAGAATTTTGTATTGTTGTGCATGTGAGGACTACATCAAATTTGGCTACACTTAATACATGAGAAACATATACAAGTGCTATATTTCCTAGTTCTTAATCATGCTTGGTTTGGATAAATGGGTCTTCCATGTGGCTTGAATTAATCGGATGAATCTGCAATGTGCTTATTTTTCATCAACATATTTTACTGATAGCATGCGAACCCTTACTTAACCCTATGACTAACTACCTTAAATGTGTTACAGGGAAACAATGGGAAGCACTGAGGTTTACAATCGAGGTTAGCACGTGCATGGTCTGTTGTCTAATAGCACATTATTGTGCAATTGCCGGAACTATTCTAATATTTAGGTTTTTAACAATTTGGTATTGCACATGTAGGTCCTGCTGTCAGAGGTTTTGACCCACTGTTCGACCCTTTTTGCATATGGGGAATGAGTTTTCCATGAATATCAGTCAAGTCAAGAAACTTAGAAAGATTTTTAGGATAAAGAAATTAGCGACAAAAAAAACAAGATCTTTGTCTGCAAAATGGAGAAGACATCAGTTCACTACAGGATGGTACTAACTATTATACCTTGCCTTTTTTATTCCTTTGCCCCATTTCCAATATAGAGAAGATATTTATGCACATCCTTCTTTTCAGGCCTTTCCAAAGCAGTTCACTGATGATTACCTCTCAAACCACCTGTATGGTCAGGAGGTGAGGGAGGTATTCATACAACACCCACGGTTCAGTATTGAAGTGTTCCTGAATAGGACGAAGGATGGACGGTCAATCATCCACAGGCACTAGCCTAAAGCTACAAAGACCTTCAACATCAGTGAAGGCTCAATATTTGCCTTCTGCTTCAGCAATTTTCCAGATGAGATACATCTATCTATGTATCGTCTATGATGCTAATTTCAAAAGGTTATAGATGTTGCATGTGAAACTTGGTGCTGGTGTAGTTGTGTAATGGGGTAGCTGAGTGCTGAAGCTATATGATGTTGTACTCTGATGTATTTCAATTATGAAAATGAAATATATTGTGTGCTTAATATGAAATGTCAATTAGATTAATAAATGTATTATTAATAATCAGATAATTAGCCTGCTAATTGGGGTTTTCTATTGCAAGCGGTTATTGGGAAAACACCATGTGCGATGCATTCAATAACGCACACAGTTTCTAGGAATAAACTGTGTTATATTAATGAACAATCACACACGACATCCTCTTGAAAACTATTTGCGTTAGCCCACCTGGCGCAAACGTTTACCACATAAAAACTGTGTGTGATGGACAGCCCTTGACACACAGTTTCTTCTATGCACCGTGTGTGATGCATTCAATAACGCAAAGGATAAAATTGTTAATACTGTGTGCAATAGAAACGCTATCACAAACGATTTAATGGGGAAAATTGTGTGTGATGTACTTGTGAACAGAAACGTTTTCGATGGAGCGACTGTGTGGGATGTATATACGAACGAAAACGTTTAGCGGTGACTGACTGTGTGGGATGTACTTACGACCGGAAATGATTTCGCCTGTATAATTGTACTTTTTTGAGCACTACTATACGTATTTCTGTATTTCAGTGCTCGCCGGTCGCACACAACCGTATTTTGCCGAGCGTGTGTGCCAGGAGGGCATATTCCCGACGGTTTTTGGGTTGTGTGGGAAGGACCCCCCTATCGCCCACACTCACTAGGCAACGGTCGCGGAAAGAGGTTAAAAACCGTTTGTATAGCACCTCGTTGTACTAGTGACTTGCAAACTAAATTATGTTAATAATAATCTAGCTGAGTCTTTCAATTCCAAGATTAAAAAATGGAAAGGTTTGCACATTGTGGATTTGCTTGACAAGATAAGGCAGTATCTTATGGAGAAGTTTTCCCTAGGACAACAACTTGCAGCTGCCACTTTCAGTGGCCACATTATAGTTCCCAAAGTCATGAAGCTGCTACATGCAAAATCTAAAGACCTAGACATGACTATGGTGATGAGAAGCACATATGAAGCAGAGGTGACAACAATTGACAAGGAAAACAAAGAGTGGATATATCCTGTTAATTTGGAAACTAGAACTTGGAGTTGCAGAAAGTGGCAACTAACTGGACATCCATGCATACATGCTTTATTTTCAATTACTTCAACGAGAGGTCCAGTTAGTGAAATAGATCAGTATGTGCATGATTACTTCTCAGTTAGAAGATTCAGTGCAACCTATGCTGACAATTTGCCTGCAATGGAGGGAAAGAAACAATGGGATGTGATTGACCCAGGTTTCAAAATATGTGCATCACTGCAAAACAGGGCACCTAGAAGACCGATAAAGACAAGAATTAGAGCAAAGTCTGATGGAAAAGGACTTGGGGGAGGAAACATAAATGTGATAGATGTGGCAGACTTGGTCACCGTGGCAAGAACTACAAAGAATCAATAGACCCTGCTTTTGGGAAGATGAACATTAGGGTGCAGACAATGCATCTGAAGAACCTATTGAAACTGAAGATGCAGTTGCAAATGAAGATTCAGATCATGTTGCAGATACAGGAGCACAAGATGCAATTGCAAATGAAGATATAGATCACGGTGCAGATCCAGGAGCACAAGATACAGTTGCAAATGAACCTTCAGTAGCAGTCATGTATAATATTTATTACTAAATTCTTAAGAACATGTCATTTTTGCTTGCTAACTTCTCATTTGTCTTTATCTTTAAAGCCCAAGAACAACTGATCCTGTAGCAGAACCAGGAACTGATGCAACTGATCCTGTACCAGAACCAACAACTGATGCAACGAGTGGCTACTGCAATCAGGTATAATATGTAATGTTAAATTCTGAAGAACATGTTATTTCTGCTTGCTAATTATCATTTTGTTTACCTTGACAGCTAAAGAAAAATTATAAGAAACCAGCTATGAGAGGAGCATCACCAGCAAAGAAGAAGAAGCTTTCATTTGCTAAAGAGACCACAATTGGCTCTGTTACAGGTAGCAACCAGCTCAGCAAAATAGTTCCTCCTCAGAAGGAACAGAAGAAAATTGTCAACAACAGGAGGAGCAGTTCTAGGCTATCTACAAACCCAGCTTGCAACTCCAAGAGCAAGACAACCAAGTTGTAGTGAAACTGCTGTTATTAGTGCTGTTGTTTATTGTGTTCTATGTAGTTCTCAAACAGGTAGTTTATTGTGTTCTTAACTATGTGAAGTTAGTGTGAACTGCTAGTTATTACTGCTGGTGTGCACTATATGCAAGTTTGGTGTGAAAAACATGTTATTTGTGCTTGATGTTGTGTACTTGTTCACACTATAATATATATGTTATGCAAATGTTGTTCTAAATGATCGATTTGGCATGTAGGTTGCCCCATTATGTATGTTGGTGTAGTGAATGATCAATTTGGCATGTCAAACCACATATTTATGATCATTTTGGCATGTCAAACCATATGTTCCTCATTTGGTCATTTTCTCCACATATTGCTGTCATTTGGTCATGCCACAACAACAATTTTATTCTCATTTTGTCACCGAGACACAACAACAACTACTAGTTCACACCCAACACAACTCAGTTCATCTGCTGCCAAATTGAAATATGCAAACTTCATTTCATACCACAATCCACAACAGAAACTAAAGTGGCCAAAACAACTATATCAATATGAATTCTTAGACCACATAGAAACTAAAGTGGCCAAAACAACTACAACTAGAACTATGAGAAATCCACTAGTATCCAACACTCATTGTTCTTCTTCAACTTCATCTTCAGTTGCTTCTTTTTCTCAGTTAAATGCATCACCCTCCTCTCCAAACGATGAGCTTTAAGCCAGCTTGCTTCTAGCCGAGCATGCATCTCCTCGAAGGCACGACCAACATGATCTAATGGAGGCGGGTCAATCCAAACAATCCACTAGCATTCATCGGGCAGCTGCAATATCAAACCCAAATCAGGCCCAAAATTATAGCTTGATACAAATCTAAATGACACAATTTAAGTTCCCAATCAATTACATCAAGTTGGCAGCCCAAAAAATTGCCTCCCTGTACTAGCTCCTCCCCAGGCGACACGGCGAGCAGGAACGAGTCCATGCCCCGGGCAGTGATGCTTCATGCACTCCTCAAGTCCACAGAACGTTGGATCGGGGAGGAAGAACTTAGATGACCACTGAACTATGCCTACACCAGCAACCTAAACAACAAAAAATCCCCACTTTGGTTGAACAAACCCTAATTTTGCAAAATCCCCAAATTAATGAGCAACACTTACCTCGCCGCCCGCCAATGAGCTCGATGAAGCCATGCCTGACGTGCACATCACACTCCTCTATCGATTCCAGCCGCCTCTGGTGCCAGTTGCCTCAGTCACACGCTTGTGCTCCGATCCAGTGCGTGCGTCAGGAGGTTGAAGAAAGAGAAGAGAGTGAGAGTGAGAGGACGATTCAAATAGGGCCCACATGTAAGCACCAGGGGCGGAAATGTCTGAAAGACGTCGAGTTACCGGTCAAAGCACTTCGACTACACGGAAACAACACGGAAGGGCATTTCTATAAGGCCACATGACAGCGGAGGGAAAATTTGAGCACACATTGAAATTAGGGGCAAATTTGAGTAGTGGGCCCAAGTTAAGGGCTGAAATGTAATTGGCCCTTAATTTAATGTGCATAATTCAAATTAGTGCACCAAAATGGCTACAAAAATCATACATGTGTCCTTGGATGCATGTTTAGGTCCCGTGCAAAGAATGGGAATGAATTACAACCGTCTCGGCGTCTCACTCGGCCTCGAACATTGAGAATCTCGGTTTTTAAATCCCCATAAATCCAAAACTCACCCAAAAATCGTGAAACTTGGCATGGTGTAACGACATGGCACATATATGTAGTGGAAAAAAAATTGTCCAATTTGCGGCAAGTTTTATTACAAGCCTCTTACAAACCGTAGTTTCTCTCAAGAAGCCTCATGGTTCTGATAGGAAAATGTGTCCCCTTGTGGGGGAAATGATAATCGCTGCTTCCTCTCGCCTTATATTGTTTTACAGGCAACATGGAACAACAGGATATTCGTGTTGAAATTTGAAATTATTCAAGGTTCGTTTGGCCTTTTTATACATAAATGGACTTTTCCAGGCATATAATGTCCATAATCAAATTTGAACTACAAATACATGCTCCAGTGCACCAAAATGGCTAGAAAAATCATACATGTATCCTTGGGTGCATGTTTAGGTCACATGCAAGGAATGGGAATGAATTACAACCGTCTCAGCGTCCTGGCTCGGCCTCAAACATTGGGAATCTCGGTTTTTAAATCCCCATAAATCCAAAACTCGCCAGAAAATCAAGAAACATGGCATGGTGTTACGACATGGCACATATATGTCGTGGTAATTTTTTTTCCAATTTGGGCCAAGCTTTATTACAAACCTCTTACATACCGAAGCTTCTCGCAAGAACCCTCGTGGTTCTGATAGGGAAACGTGTCCCCCTTGTGGGCAAAACAATAATCATTGCCTCTTCTCACCTTGTATTTTTTTCTACAGGCAACATGGAACAACAGGAGCTTCGTGCTGAAATTTGAAATATTCAGGGTTTGTTTGGCTTTTTTATACATTAGTTGAGTTTTCTAGGAATTTAATGTCCATAATTCAAATTTGAACTACAAATACATGCTCCAATGCACAAAATGGCTAGAAAAATCATACATGTGTCCTTGGGTGCATGTTTAGGTCCTATGTAAGGAATGGGAATGAATTACAACCATCTCGGCGTCCTGGCTCAGCCAGAAACATTGGGAATCTCGGTTTATAAATCCCCTTAAGTCCAAACTTCACCAGAAATTAATGAAACTTGGCATGGTGTCACGACATGGCACATATATGTCATGGTAAAAAATTGTCCAATTTGGGCCAAGCTTTATTACAAGCCTCTTACAAACCAGGGCTTCTCGCAAGAACCCTCGTGGTTCTGGTAGGGAAACATGCCCCCTTATGGGCGAAACGATAATCGCTGCCTCTTGTCGCCTTGTATTTTGTTTTCTACAGCCAAAATAGAATAACAGGAGTTTCGTGCTGAAATTTGAAATTATTCGGGGTTCGTTTAGCTATTTTATATATTAATTGAGTTTTCTAGGCATTTAATGTCCATAATTCAAATTTGAACTACAAGCACATGCTCCAGTGCACCAAAATGGATTGAAAATCATACATGTGTCCTTGGGTGCATGTTTAGGTCTCACTGAAGGATGAGAATGAAATACAAACATCTCGTTGTCCTGAAACATTGAGAATCTTGTTTTTTAAATCCTAGTAAATCCAAAACTCACCCAAAAATCATGAAACTTGGCATGGTTTCATGACATGGAACATATATGCCGTGGTCAAAAAATCGTCCAATTTGAGACAAGGCGCATACATTAATAGCCAACGCAGTCCTTTTGGAACAAATAGCTAACATGTTAATATCGTAGATGATTGTATTATTTGAACCGTGTGTGTTCTCGTAACCATTTAAGTGCGGCCATGCGTCCCTATTTTTACTGGAGAGTACTACCTCGGTCCTGGTTCATTGGTCCTCTTTGTATTTTGTGCCAAAATTTAACCATAGTCGGTGGCGTGTGTGCAGCTGTTTGATTAGACAAGACGAGCGCTAGAAGTCCATCGTGCAGGCTCGATAGGACGCGTGCGAGCACTCCGCCGCGCAGGCTCGACAGGACCTGTGCGACCTGTCCACCACACAGGCTCGATGGGACATGTGCGACCTGTCCGCCGCGCAGGCTAGACGGGACACGTGCGAGCAGTCCGCCATGCATGCTCACCAGGAAGCGAGCTCTTTGACCTCCATCCACCAGCCATTCGCCTCACTCACAACTTCTCTATTAATGATGGTCGAGCCACTGTTTAACATGCAATTAATTAAAGCACCTGGATGGAGGTGTTTGCTTGTGATCCCATGGCCCCGCTCAATGTTAGCATTTGCTTTGTTCGTGCCTCACTAAGAGCGTTAGTTTAGCTTTGTTTCGAACTTGTATTCTGGATAATTTAAAATGCCACATGCGGCAACGGATAATACGATGACAAAATAAAATGGCAACGGATAATATGACGACAAATTTACAATGGCGCGGATAATAATTATCTTACATATTCCGGATAATGTAAAATGCCACATGTGGCAACGCTCGGACGACACGGGGGCAAGAGAAGAATGAAATCAGAGACAATGATATGGGTCGCTATTGTCTCTACTCCTGGATGGATTTCTGGCGACGAGATCCTCCAGCTCCTTCTTCAATTCCTTACGACTTTGCCTGACAGTAGCCACGGATTCCTCAACCTCCAGCTCGCGCTCGATGCAGAGCTTCCTGAAGTCACACATAAGTTCCTCGACGACCGGTTTCAGCGTCATCCCCGAGGCACTACTCTGCTCATTCAGCTTCTTCCAACCGGTGGCCTCCTCCTCCTTCTTAGTGAGCGCCTTGAGGAGATTTGCATTGTCACCCATGAGTTGCACGACGATGTTGGTCGCCTTCTCAACTGAGGCATCACTAATCTCGAGCAGCTTCACCAAGCCGTCAACCAACTCGTGCTACTTAATTAGGCTAGCGAGACAGTCGTCGTTGCTGGCCAAGGACTTCAGCACCGCCAGCTCGTCGCGATTGCGACGCGGCAAGTGCGCTTGTGAGAGCCCTTGCTTGCTGGTGAGAGCTTGTTCGAGGGCTCCGTGGCGTGCCAGGACATCGCTACTGCGGCTGCCGCATAGTGGTGAGACCTCTCTAGTGCTTTCGTGGCCTTGGTCTTTGCTCCCTTATTATATGTCGACCCGAAAGTCCTCCTACCGGTCATGGTGGAACGACTTGCAGGAAAGACCTGCTTTATGGGTGATGACGAGAGGAATTGTGAAGTAATTTTTGAGTGGGTTGTTTTTATAGCCTAGTGCTAAGTTGGAATACGTTTAGGTTTGATCAGTGTGAATAGATTTGCAATTACTTATTGTGTGGTAATCTGGAATGTGATGAGAAACAAGCTCAAAATTTATTGATGGTTCTGGGCTCGAAGCCCGAAACTGTTCCCGGATGGCGTACGTGGGCCCGTGTTCTCGGATGTGTACGTGTCTGCCCACTATCACACACAATCCATATATCACCATCTTGTGTGATGGATGGGCCGTCGCGCCTCCCATGCGGTGCCAGAAGGTTGAACGGAATTGCAATATGCAGGTGTGGTCGCTCGCCATTGAGGCGGCCGCGACGCGCTCTGCTCGCCCCCCCCGCACGCTCTTCTTGTCATTGAGGCGGTCACAACGTGCTCTGCTCGCGTCCGTCTGCGCATTTTGCTCGCCATTGAGGTGGCTGCACGTGATCTGCTCTAGCGTCCCTGCGTGCGCTCTGCTCACCGTTGAGGCAAATTTACAATGGCAACGGTTAATAATTGTCTTACATATTCATGATAATTTAAAATGCCACATGCGGCAACGCCCAAAACACACACGAGCTACATATGCTTAGTGACTTAAAATGTCGATATGCGACATTTGCATACAATTATAATAAAATATAGGCTAAAAGGCTGAGCTGGCGGCCTTCCGACGATGGTCTTCTTGGACTCCATGATCGGCATACCACCCTTGCGGCCATTCATTCCGAGTATCCCAACCCGCGGCCAGGGTACCCGTCTCCGCCTACGGAGCTGCTGGTGCTGGGAGGCTCTTGGGGCTGCTGGGCCTCTTCTAGTAGAGCTTGACAGCGTGCAATCGTACGCATGACATGCCCGCGGAACCACTCCATTTCCATGTCTCTGCCCTGGTAGCGAAATCCGTCCATCACCTACATCCTCAAGATACCACCTTGGTAATGTTCTACTTCATCGAGGACATCAACTCCGCCAAGGATGCGCTTGAGCCTGGCCACCACATCATCAGGATCGAGGTTGACACGGCCGCCACCGATAATGATGAAGCCACAGGCTGGCTGTCTCATAACTGAATCGCAGATGTCCTTTGCCCATTCCTGGTGGGGCATCAGGCTCTCGATTAGCACCAGTGACGGTAGCTCTTCAGGTGGGTCGTCGATCATGCTGCCTAGCAGCTCTGGATCTTTTGCACGGTGGATGGCAAACTGCTCATCACACTTCCTTTGCACTATGTCCATTGTGCGCCCAAGGAATGACATGGCTATATCCTTGCCGATGGGCCATGGCGCCTGCACCGGCCGAGGAAGCTCTTGCTCCCCGACCTGCTCTGGCCCATTCTCCTCCCCGAAGATGTAACACAGGAAAGGGCCGACGTCAAAGCTTTGGTCGTTGCCTGGCATGCTTGGAATAACTAATGGTAGATGGGTGTGGACTAGATTTGCACACAGTGTCGCTACGGTGCATTGCCGCATGGGTCATATGGAGCAAGCCACTAGCTGGTGGCAGGAAACTATTGAGGGAAGAGGCGGGAAGCATTGGCATGTATTGCAGGACACGTGTATAATGCCATTAATTTATGCACCGGGCATCTGTGTTGGTATAGGTACTACCTCCGTCGTGGTTTATTGTTCCCCTTCGTATTTTGTAGTACCAAAATTTGACCTTAGATGTAACTAAGAGTATATTAATGCATGTCATAAAAAATAATATTGTTGGACGACTATTCCCTGCTATGTTCAACTGCCATATGCAATAATTATGCATGTGCTTGCCCGCCATTTAGGCGGCCGCGGCGTGCTTTGCTCGCGTCCCTCCGCACGCTCTGCTCGCCATTCAGGTGCCGAGACACCCTCGGGTCGCGTCCCTCCGCGCGCTCTGCTCGCCGTTTAGGCGCGCTCGGGTCACGTCCCTCCGCTCGTGCTCTGCCAGCTGTTGGGCTGGTGCGCGATTACATTGGGGAAGCTATCGTTATTTGATCTCAGATTATGTTCATTATTATACCTCCAAAGCCGAAATCATCCAGGCCTGGAGGTATAATTAATTAACCTAAACTATGATCTCCGACGCCCGTTCCCATCGGGTAACTCCATCCTGTTGTCGGCCGTTGGGGGCATGTCGGTACGTGTGGGTAACTAGCTAGCAAGTGGATCAGTAGCGAGTCGATGCCGCCGACCATTGCTATGGTTATTTATAGCTAGCAGCTGGCTAGGGGATTTTACAATTCACCCCTGTGGAGTGCGGGAAGCCTTCGCTGGAGCACGGGAATCCTTCGCTGGAGCATGTGAAGACTAAGTGGAGCACACAACCCGACAACCGTATGCGGTGTCACGTGTTATCACACACGTGTTAACATAAGGAAACATATGTGTAACTTAGTAATCATTGCACACAAGTACTCGCATATGCATCGTGTGCGATACTCCTAGCCATCGCAAGCAACTAGTTTGCTTTTTTGAAAGTTTTTTCTCCACATAGAATCACACACAAATTAACTATAGTAACCGTCTATGTTATATTTTCTCATCGCAAACAGTTCATCCGAGTGGGTTGTTTGTCGCGTATCACACACATATTGTTTATGCGAATTGTCTGTGTTCTTTTCACTCATTACAAATAATTCATCTATGTGAACTGTATGCCGCATATCACACACATCTTGTTAAGTTGAACCGGTTATGTTGTGTTGCCTAATCGAAAACAGATCATCCGAGTGAAATGTATGCTGTATATCGCACACACCTTGATCTGGCTGACCGTTTCTGTTGTGTTCCCTAATCGCAAACAGTTCATCTGAGTGAACTATATGCCGTATATCGCACACACCTTCATATGGCTGCCCGTTTCTGTTGTTCTAGCTTATCACAAATAGTTCTTATGGATTAACCGCATGCCACGCATCTGATACGTCTCCAACGTATCTATAATTTATGAAGTATTCATGCAATGTTTACAACAATTCTATATGGTTTTGGTATGATTTGAATGGAACTAACCTGGACTGACACTATTTTCAGCAGAACTACCATGGTGGTGTTTTTTGTGCAGGAATCAATGTTATCCAAATGACCTGAAACTTTTTGACGATTTTTTTGGAAGAAAAGAGACATAATGTTATCCAAAGAACCACCAGAGGGCCCCCCCCTGCTGCCCACAAGACACCAGGGCGCGCCCTGGTGGGTGGTGGCCCCCCTGAGGCCCATCTTCGCATGATTCCAACACCAAAAAATTCTATAAGTACAGAAACCCCTAGAAATAACCCTAGATCAGAAGTTCCGCTGCCGCAAGCCTCTGTATCCACGAAAAAGCAATCTAGAACCTGTTCCGGCACCCTGCCGGAGGGGGAAATCATCACCGATGGCCATCTTCATCACCCCGGCGGCCACCATGATGAGGAGGGAGTAGTCCACCCTCGAGGCTGAGGGTTTGTACCAGTAGCTATGTGTTTAATCTCTCTTTCTCTCTCGTGTTCTTGATTTGGCACGATCTTGATGTATTGCAAGCTTTGTTAATATAATTGGATCATATGGTGTTTCTCCCTCTCTATCTTTTTGTGATGAATTGAGTTTTCCCTTTGAGATTTCATTCTTATCGGGTTGAATACTTTTATGGATTTGAGAGCACTTGATGTATGTCTTGCTATGAATAACCATGGTGACAATGGGGTATCATATTGATTCACTTGATATGTGTTTTGGCACTCAACTCGCAGATTCCCGAGGTGACATTGTGGTAATCTATGCATAGGGGTTGATGCACATTCTCGTCCTTGTTTCTTAGGTAGAAATCTTGGGGCACTCTTTGAGGTTCTTTGTGTTGGATTGAGTATTATGAATCTGAAATTGTTTGATGCATACCGGATAATCAACTCATGGATACTCGTGGTGACATTGGAGTATCTAGGTAACATTAGAGTTGGTTGATGTGTATCATATGGTGTTATTTTAGTATGAACTCTTAGATAGATCGATCAGAAAGGATAACTTGTGGTTATTTTAGTACGAACTCTTGGATAGATTGATCGGAAAGAATAACTTTGAGGTGGTTTCGTACCCTACAAACAATTTCTTCTTATGTTCTCTGCTAGATAAGAACTTTGCAGTGATTCTTCATCACACGTTGAGGGATGGTTATATGATCCAATTATATTAGCATTGTTGAGAGATTGCACTAGCGAAAGTACAGACCCTAGGCCTCATTTTCAAGCTTTGCAATACCGTTTGTGCTCACTTTTGTTACTTGCTACCTTTCTATTTTTAGTGTTCCTATTACAAAAAGCAATATCTACTATCATTACTACACTTGTATCACCATCTCTTCGCTGAACTAGTGCACCTATACAATTTACCATTGTATTTGGTGTGTTGGGGACACTCGAGACTTTTTATTATTTGGTTGTAGGGTTGTTTGAGGGAGACCGTCTTCATCCTACACCTCCCACGGATTGATAAACCTTAGGTCATCCACTTGTGGGAAATTTGAAACTATCCTACAAAACTCTACTTGGAGGCCCAACACGAGTCTACAAGAACAAGCTGTGTAGTAGACATCAGCATCGCACACGCAACTATAATCTAAATCATGTTTGATGTCTCCGCCATCACAAACATTTTGTACCTTTTTTGATGGTTTTATTACATCACGTTTGAGATTAATCCATCACACATAGTTTCATCGAAGGGTCTCTGATTGTAGTGTTGCCTTAGCAGCATCCTGTAGTAGTGAACATCTACACGTGAGGCGGAATATATAGCTGCTTCGAAAGCGGCACAAGAAGGAGTCTGGATGCAGGAGTTCATGTTCGATCTAGGAGTAGTTCCTAGTGCATCGAATCCCATGACTATCTTTTGTGACAACACTGGCGACATTGCCGTTGACAAAGAGCCTAGGTTTCACAAGAAGACCAAGCATATCAAACGCCCCTTAAACTCCATCTGTGATTACATAAAGGAGGGATACATAGAGCTTTGCAAAGTACATATGGATCTGAATGTGGCAGAACCGTTGAGTAAAACTCTTCCACGAGCAAAACATGATCAACACTAGAACTCAATGGGTGTGAGATTCATTACGATGTAAACTAGATTACAGACTCTAGTGCAAGTGGGAGACTATCAGAAATATGCCCTAGAGGCAATAATAAATATGTTATTATCATATTTCCTTATTCATGATAAATCTTTATTATCCATGCTAGAATTGTATTGACCGGAAACTTAAATACATGTGTGGATACATAAACAACATTGTATCCCTAGCGAGCCTCTACTAGACTAGCTCGTTGATCAAAGAGGTTAAGATTTCCTAAGCATAGACATGAGTTGTCATTTGATAATGAGATCACATCATTAGGATAATGATGTGATCGATAGACCCAACCGTAAGCTTAGCATCAGATCATGTCACTTAGTTTAATTGCTATAGCTTTCTTCATGTCAAGTATCTGTTCCTTAGACCATGAGATCATGTCACTCCCGAATACCAGAAGAATACTTTGTGGGTTATCAAACATCACTTCGTAACTGGGATATTATAAAGGTGATCTACATGTATCTCGGAAAGTGTTTGTTGGGTTGCATGGATCGAGACTGGGATTTGTCACTCCGTGTGACAGAGAGATATCTCTGGGCCCTCTCGGTAATACAACATCATAAGTAACTTACAAGCATGTGAATAATGTGTTTAGTCACGGGGAACTTCTATTACAAAAAGAGTAAACAGACTTGGTGGTAACGATATTGAACTAGGTATGGAGATACCAACGATCTAATCTCGGGCAAGTAACATATCATCAGACAAAGGGAATTGTATACGGGTTAACTGAATCCTCAAAATCGTGGTTCAAATTGATAACGATCTTCATTGAATATGTGGGAGTCAATATGGGCATCCAGGTCCCACTATTTATTATTGATCAAAGAGGAGTCTCGGTCATGTCTGCATGTTGCCAAACCAATAGGGTCACACACTTAACGTTCGCTAATGCTAGGGTAGTATTGGGATATTCATATAGTGAGTCCAAAAGTAGTCCGAAGTACCGAATGGGATCCAGGACATCATGAGCAGCTCCAGAATGGTCCGGAGGTAAAGATTTATATATGGAAAGTGGTTTCAGGGTTCCGGAAAAGTTCGGAAATTTACGGGCAGTGTACCTGGAAGGTTCTAGAAGGTTTCGGAGTGGGGCCCACCTGCGAGGAGCAACCCACATGTATGTGGGTAGTGGCGAAAAGCCCCATACACCTGGTCCAGGTGCACCAAGATCTCCCCTAAAAGGAATAGGATCGTATCCCGAAGGAATGAGATCAAGATCCCTAAAAAGGGGGGATCGCGATCAGTGCGGAAGGAAATGGGGGATTTCCTTCCTCCCCCTTGTCCGTCGGCCCTAAGGGCTTGGAGGGTAAGCCAACAGCCCCCCCACATATATAAAGGTGGGGAGGCACAGGGGGCAGCATCCCTTCCACCCTTGGCTTGTCCCCCTCACATTACTTCTCCTCCTCCCCATAGCGCTTACTGAAGCCCCGCCGGTGTTCTGCTGCCACCACCACCACCAGCACCATGCCGTCATGTTGGCTTAAATCCCATCTACCTCTCCACCATCCCTTGTTGGATCAAGAAAGCGGAGATGTCACCAGCAGTACGTGTGAATATCTCGGAGGTGTCGTCCGTTTGGCACTGGATCAGATTGGATCGTGAAGGGAGTATGACTATGCCGACCATGATCTTTAGTTCATTAACGCTTTCGGTCTACAAGGGTATGTAGACACTCTCCCTCTCATTCCAAGCATCTCCATAGAATAGATCTTGGGTATTTTGTAGGAAATTTTTTTGTTTTCCATGCAACGTTCCCCATCATACCCGACATATGAAATGCAAGCACACACAACCAATGGGCACACCTAGACGGGCTGACGACCCAAGACACTAACACTCGAACCCGACAGATATCTCGACAGCAAAAGGTAGCTGAGTGAAGCGAAAATAAAGTATGGACACAATAGCATGGAGAGCCAGGAGGGAGGTTACATGTCCCATCCTTGCAAGCCCACCGTGTCCGGTTTGCCCGAAGTCCGAGCAAATGCCTCTCGCACACCCAGACGGATGCAAGCAGCCTAGCCAGCAACACCAACAATGCCCAATGTCCAAATACGTGCATGAATACCCGGGAAACAATGAATCATGAAAGCTGTCATGGCACAGCCCGACAATCCACCATCTGACGATATGCAAACAAGACTGTCCGGAAAAGCACGCAAACAAGACCGCCCAGAAAAGCACGCAACCGAACATAGAGAAGCCTAGCAAACACCCGCGCGAAAGGCATGGGCGACCATTCAGCACTCACACCCGAGTCGTACGCACAGGCGTACTCGGCACACACATATGAACAAACCAAGCAGGGGACGAGGCTGTCAGACAAACAACTGGCGTACCATCGCGAGCATTGGCCGGCTGGTCCTATCCACACAGTGGGCTGGACCATGCCGAACCACATAGGAGGGCTCGTTTAGAAAGGCACAGACAGGCGGTCCCGCATGCGAGCCAGCGCTGCAGACACCACACATGCACCCGGTTTGTGTGCCTATCGCAACTGACCCTGCCCAACGAGAGGCGAGGATGCCGGCCGAAGTGTCGTGCAGGAGGCCTCGTTGGGGGAGAGACGACCGACACCCGCTCAATGACGATGACTGAGGGTGTCCCGGACTAAGGGGTCCTCGGGCTGCCGGTCTATCTCTCATGGGCCGGACAATTGAGCCACTCTTATTGGAAGGCCGAAGCTATGCGTGACTCCGTGTTCAGGAAGAAAACCTCCAAAGCTTTGGTGTGTCCTCCAAGTCAAGATAATGAAGTCGGCATGTCTATTCCCTGATGGTAACCGACCATATGTAATCTTAGGGACTCTTGGTGTCTATATAAACCAGAGGGTTTAGTCCGTAGAGGGGAGAACCATCATCCTACTCATCTAGGGTTTAGTTCACCCGATCTCCAGGTAGATCAACTCTGTAACCATCATATACACACATCAATATAATTAAGCAGGACATAGGCTTTTACCTCTTCGAGAGGGCCCAAACCTCGGTAAACACCGTCTCTACGCCCCTTGTTACCCATCGATCCAAGATATACAGCTCGGGACCCCCTACCCGAGATCCGTCGGTTTTGACACCAACATTGGTGCTTTCATTGAGAGTTCCGCTGCAGGATCGTCGAAGGATTGATGGCTCGCTTAGTCATCAGCGATGGCATCAGCACCGGGGACATATTTGTCCCCGGCCAGCTCTTCACGTTTGGCAGTGTCGTTCTACACACCATTTTGACCAGTCACCTTGACCAGATCTACAGCTTCGCCCCTGAGGAGGAAATCAGGTTCGACAACCTAGAGTATGTCACCGACGCCCGGGGCGATCTGATCTTTACTTGATTCTCAGCTTTACCTGAGAAACCCGCAAACCCCGAAGCCTCAACTTCAGACCTTCTTCTTGACCCCATCTTTGGGTCGGCCTTTACCTCAGATCTGGCTTTAAGCTCGGATCCTACCTCAGCGTCCGAGAACCAGGGGTCAGCCCTCATCAAGCGTGCCCTCTGTTCTGACATACCGAAGGTTAACTTTGAAAGATGCCCTAAGATGAATCTAGCCGACCTCTCGCTGTTAAGCGAGACACTAGATCAGATCCAGTAGATGAGCATTGCAGATGGCCTGTCTCCAATCTATGATCGGATCGAACTAGGGGCAGGCCATAGGGAGTTTTACGTCCCACCCACCACCCACTTAGTAGCCACTATTGAATACTTAACTGATATGCTGGACTACGCCTCTGAGGAAGCCAAGGACATGGATGAGGATGTCTACGCCATGGCCTATGCGGCAACCTCCCCAACCACTCCCAGCACGGGAAAGTGGACTGCCACTTCCACCTACGACGTTTACATGGTCGACATCCCCAAGGAGACCGGCGACGATCCCGCCAGGGAATCATCCAGGCGCCGACGCCAGTGAAAGCGATCCAAGGGAGGTGAAAAGAGCAGGAAAGACAACGTGAATACACACACAAATGACACATGGGATGACTGATACGTCTCCAACGTATCTATAATTTTTTATTGTTCCATGCTATTATATTATCATTGTGGGATGTTTTACAATCATTTTATAGCAACTTTATATCATTTTTTTGGGACTAACCTATTGACATAGTGCCTAGTGCCAGTTGCTGTTTTTTTACTTCACGGAATATCAGTATCATACAGAGTCCAAACGCAGCTAAACTTTTTGGAGATTTTTTTGGACCAGAAGACAACAAGGGAGCCAAGGAAGCACCAGAGGGGAGGCCCATGGGGCCCACAAGACACCAGGGCGCGCCAGGAGGCCCAGGCGCGCCCTGATGGGTGATACATCTCCAACGTATCTATAATTTTTATTGTTCCATGCTATTATATTATCTATTTTGGATGTTTTATATGCATTAATATGTTATTTTATATTATTTTTGTGACTAACTTATTAACCCAGAGCCCAGTGCCAGTTTCTGTTTTTCCTTGTTTTTGAGTTTTACAAAAAAGGAATATCAAACAGAGTCCAAACGAAATAAACTTTACGATGATTTTTCATGGACTAGAAGAAACCTAGGAAGCTTCGGGAGGAGGCCAGAAGACACACAAGGTGGCCACAAGCCCTAGGGGTGCTCCCAGAGGGGCGCCCCTAGGCTTGTGGGCCCTTGGGGGTCTCCCAACCCTAGTCTCAGCACTATAAATCCTCAAATATTCCCCCTATTCTAGAAGCATCCACAAAAATACTTTTGCGCCGCTGCAAGCCTCTGTTCCCGTGAGATCCCATCTTGGGGCCTTTTCCGGCACACTGACGGAGGTGGATTCGATCATGAAGGGCCTCTACATCAACCTTGCTGCCCTTCCGATGAAGCGTGAGTAGTTTACCACAGACCTACGGGTCCATAGCTAGTAGCTAGATGGCTCCTTCTCTCCATTTGATATTCAATACAATGTTCTCCTCGATGTTCTTGGAGATCTATCTGATGTAATACCTTTTTGCAGTGCGTTTGTCGAGATCAGATGAATTGTGGACTTATGATCAGTTTATCTATGAATATTATTTGAGTCTTCTCTGGACTCCTTTATGCATGATTAAGATATCTTTGTATTTCTCTTCGAACTATCGGTTTGGTTTGGCCAACTAGATTGGTTTTTCTTGCAATCACTGGTACAACGAGGTGCTATACAAACAGTTTTAACCCCTTTTCCGCGACGGCATTTGGAACCGTCGCCAAGTGAGTGTGGGCGATAGGGGGGGGGTCCTTCCCACATGACCCAGAAACCATCGGGGATATGCCCTCCTGGCACACACGCTCGGCAAAATGAGGTCGTGTGCAACCAGCGAGTGATCAAATACAGTTATACATACAGTAGTGCTAAAAAATACAGTTATACAGGCGTAACCGTTTCCGGTCGTAAGTACATCCCATACAGTCAGTCCCCGCTAAATGTTTCCATTTGTATATACATCCCACACAGTCGCTCCAAGCAAAACATTTCCGTTCGCAGGTACATCACACACGATATTAACAATTTTATCGTTTGCGTTGTTGAATGCATCACACACGGTGCGTAGAAGAAATAGTGTGGCAAAGGCTGTCCATAACACACAGTTTTTATGTGGTAAACGTTTACGCAAGGTGGCCTAACGCAAACATATTTCATTGATCCAACACGGTTTATTCCTAGAAACTGTGTGCGTCGCCTAAGGTCATCACCCACGGTATTTTCTCAATAACCGTTTGCAATAGCAAAAGCCAATTAGCAGGCTAATTCACCATTAGCAGGCTAATTGCCCTATTATTATTAATCCATTTATTAATATAATTGACATTCTATTAAGCACATAATATATTTCATTTCCAAATTAAGGAAGCAGGATTTCATAATTGAAATACATCAGAGTACAACATGATATAGCTTCCGCACTCAGCTACCCCATTACACAACTGCACCAGCACCAAGTTTCACATGCAACATGTAGAACCTTTCAAAATTAGCGGATGATTGACAGTACATAGACAGATGCATCTCATCTGGAAAACTTCTGTAGCGGAAGGCGAATATTGAGCCTTCATTCATGTTGGAGGTCTTTGCAACTTTAGGCCAGTGCCTGTGGATGATTGACCGTCTGTCCTTCGTCCTCTTTTGGAATACTTCAATATTGAACCGTGGGTGTTGTATGAAAACCTTCCCTGCCTCCTTACCATAGAGGTGGTTTGAGAGGTAATCATCAGTGAACTGCTTTGGAAAGGCCTGAAAACAAGGATGTGCATAAATATCTTCTCTATATTGGAAATGGGGCAAAGGAATAAAAAAGGCAAGGTATAATAGTTAGTACCATCTTGTAGTGAACCGATGTCTTCTTCATTGTGCAGACAAAGATCTTGTTTTTTTGTCGCTAATTTCTTTATCCTAACAATATTTCTGAGTTTCTTGACTTGATTGATATTCATGGACAACTCATTTCCCCATATGCAAAAAGGGTCAAACAGTGGGTCAAAACCTCTGTCAGCAGGACCTACATGTGCAAGACCAAATTGTTAAAAACCTAAATATTAGAATGGTTCCTGCAATTGCACAATAATGTTCTATTAGACAACGGACCATGCATGTGCTAACCTCGATTGTAAACCTCAGTGCTTCCCATTGTTTCCCTGCAACACATATAAGGTAGTTAGTCATCAGGTTAAGTAAGGGTTCGCATGCTATTAGTAAAATATGTTGATGAAAAATAAGCACATTGCAGATTCATCAGATTAATTCAAGCCACATGGAAAACCCATTTATCCAAACCAAGCATGATTAAGAACTAGGAAATATAGCACTTGTATATGTTTCTCATGTATTAAGTGCAGCCAAATTTGATTTATTCCTCACATGCACAACAATACAAAATTCTACCAACGACAATTGGACATAGCATTGCAGAATTGAACCAAACAGTTAACTAAACACCACAACAAATGAACCAAACATTAACTGAGCACCACATTGCACAATATAACATACTCCTAATAGAAGATCAGACAGTTAACCAAACCAAGCATGCTTAACAACTTGGAAATATATCAATTGTATTTGTTTCTCATGTATTTACTACAACCAAATTCAATTTATTCCTCACATGGTATACAACAACAGAATGCACCCACAACAATTGAACATCACATTGCATAATTGAACCAAACAGTTAATTAAACACCACAACAAATGAACCAAACATTAATTGAGCACCACATTGCACAATATAACATACTCCTAATAGAAAATCAGAAAGTTAACCAAACCAAGCATGTTTAACAACTTGGAAATATAGCAATTGTATTTGTTTCTCATGTATTTAGTACAGCCAAATTCGATTTACTTCTCACATGGTATACAATAACAGAATGCACCCACAACTATTGAACATCGCATTGCAGAATTGAACCAAACAGTTAACTAAACACCACAACACAAATGAACCAAACATTAACTGAGCACCACATTGCACAATGTATAACCAAACCAAGCATGCTTGACAACTTGGAAATATTGCAATTGTATTCGTTTCTCATGTATTTTGTAAAGATAAATTCGATTTATTTCTCACATGGAAGACAATACAAGATTACAGCTTGAAGAATTGAACATCACATTTGCGGAATTTAACCAAACAGTTAACTGAAGACGCCAACTAATTAACCAAACAGTTAATAAGTGAGCACCACACTGCACGACATATAGAACATATACACTAGAGCAACCGATTGCATGGTAAAATTAGATAGCACAATTCACTAGAATTTGTTAAGGAAAGGCAGGGGCAGCGCACGCAACGGGTAAGCCGAGCATGCTTAACCGGCATAGCTAGCAAATGGCAAGGTGCTCCTCCAAGATCTGGGGGTCGGCACGAATGGCAGCCATTGCGACCTCATCCGCACGTGCGGCCGCGATTTGCTTCTCCGCTGCCAAATGCTCCTTGAGCTCCTAGCTATACAACGTGCACCATGGCTTAGGGTGGCGCTTATTTGGTGGAGGGGTCAGTGATTTGGGTGGAAGGTGTCGCGCCAATGGTCGGTGCATGTGGAATGTGGAAGGAGGAGGAGGACGGGGGTCAGGTGTGGATTACCTGCCTGGATAGACAAGGCCGAGCAGCGTGAAGGAGGGACGCCGGCGAGGAGGTGGCGCTGCAAGCAAGGAGTGATGGTTTCAACTTGGAAAGGAAGGCGAAAACAGGGGAAATGTGGCTTTTGGTAAGGGCGAGGGGGAGGGGAGGTAGATATTTCCGCGGAAGCCGAAAATTTTGAATTGGTTTAGCGAACAAACTGGCGCACAAAGTGTCATCAGACACGGTCCCTTATTCAGAACTGTGTACGACATGTGAACATCACAAATGATTCAGATAGCTTAACCCATGTTTGACAAGTTTGAACGTCAAAATCTTTGGTTCCAATTTCCCTGGTTACAGTGGTCATCCACTTCATTGCATAACTTGGGTACACAGCACACCCACACATCTTAATCGAGCAAGTTCAGCAATTAAACAGAGCTAGCTGGCCTAAACATTGCTCTAACAAATTAAAGACAGACGCTCTTAATTAAACAATACAAAGATTACTACTACGGCTGGTGCTCGTCGATCTCCGCCGCCTCCTCCATGTACAGCTCGCCGAAGTTTCCCTCATGATGTTGGTCCACATCCCCATCTTTCACCGACGATGATTGAACAGTGAAATTATATTTGGGGAGCGAGCTAGTGTGCTTGACACGCCGGCTGTGGACTATAGCCGACGCACCTTCTCGCGTAAGCCATAGGCGTACTATACATCGACGATGCTCCAAGATGTTTTGTACTGCATTTTCACACGGTTGGTGATAATAAATTGTGTGGGATCTACTTGATTTTTCATCTTGATTTGAATTACATAATGGGGTCATAGCGGCAATGGATGGTGTTTGAATTGCTAGACCTTTTACCTGCAGTGAACATGCAACTATATGTGTGTCGTAAAAAAATTGAAATTATTCAAGGTTCATTTGGAAATTTTATACATTAAATTGGTTTTCTAGCCATTTCAGGTGCACAATTCAAAATTAAAGCACATGCACATGCTTCAGTGCACCAACATGGGTTGTAAAATCATATATGTGTCCATGGGTTTATGCTTATGTCCCATGCAAGAAATGGGGATGAATTTCGAACACCACGGCATGATGGCTCTCCGGTAAATGTTGAGGTACTTGCTTTTGTAATTCTACACTAGTACAGCGAGCTCCTAAACAAACGGTTTAAAACCCCTTTCCGCGACAACATTTAGAACCGTCTCCAAGTGAGTGTGGGCGATAGGGGGGTCCTTCCCACACGACCCAGAAACCGTTGGGGATATGCCCTCCTGGCACACACGTTCGGCAAAATGAGGTCGTGTGTGACCGGCGAGCGCTCAAATACGGAAATACTTATAGCAAAGCTAAAAAAATACAATTATATGGCGAAATTGTTTCCGGTCGCAAGTACATCCCACACAGTCAGTCCCTGCTAAACGTTTCCGTTCGTATGTACATCCCACACAGTCGCTCAAAGGAAAAAGTTTCCGTTCACAGGTACATCACACACAATTTTTCCCGTTAAATCGTTTGCGTTATTGAATATATCACACATGGTCCGTGGAAGAAACTGTGTGGCAAAGGCTGTCCATCACACACAGTTTTCATGTGGTAAACGTTTGCGCAAGGTGGCCTAACGCAAACAGTTTTCAAGAGAAAGTTGTGTGTGATTGTTCATTGATCCAACACGGTTTATTCCTAGAAACTGTGTGCGCTGCCTGCGGTCATCGCCCACGGTATTTTTTCAACAACCATTTGCAATAGCAAAACCCAATTAGCAGGCTAATTCGCCACTAGCAGGCTAATTATCTGATTATTCATAATCCATTTATTAATCTAATTGACAGTTCATATTAAGCACACAATATATTTCATTTTCATAATTGAAATACATCAGAGTACAACATCATATAGCTTCAACACTCAGCTACCCCATTACACAACTACATTAGGACCAAGTTTCACATGCAACATCTATAACCTTTTGAAATTAGCATCATAGACAGTACATAGACAGATGTATCTCATCTGGAAAACTGATGAAGCAGAAGGCGAATATTTAGCCTTCATTGATGTTGAAGGTCTTTGTAACTTTAGGCCGGTGCCTGTGGATGATTGAACGTCCATCCTTCGTCCTCTTTAGGAACACTTCAATATTGAACAATGGGTGTTGTATGAATACCTGCCTCGCCTCCTGACCATACAGGTGGTTTGACAGGTAATCATCAGTGAACTGCTTTGGAAAGGCCTGAAAATAAGGATGTGCATAAATATCTTCTCTATATTGGAAATGGGGCAAAGGAATTAAAAAGGCAAGGTATAATAGTTAGTACCATCCTGTAGTGAACTGATGTCTTCTTCATTGTGCAGACAAAGATCTTGTTGTTTTTTGTCGCTAATTTCTTTATCCTAACAATCTTTCTGAGTTTCTTGACTTGACTGATATTCATGGACAACTCATTTCCCCATATGCAAAAAGGGTCGAACAGTGGGTCAAAACCTCTGACAGCAGGACCTACAGGTGCAAGACCAAATTGTTGAAAACCTAAATATTACTCCCTCCGTTCCAAAATAGAAGACCCAACTTTGTACCAAATTTAGTACAAAATTAGTACAAAGTTGGGTCATCTATTTTGGAACGGAGGGAGTAGAATGGTTCCTACAATTGCACAATAATGTGCTATTAGACAATGGACCATGCACGTGCTAACCTCGATTGTAAACCTCAGTGCTTCCCATTGTTTCCCTGCAACACATATAAGGTAGTTAGTCATCAGATTAAGTAAGGGTTGCATGCTATCAGTAAAATATGTTGATGAAAAATAATCACATTGCAGATTCATCAGATTAATTCAAGCCACAGGGAAAACCCATTTACCCAAACCAAGCATGATTAAGAACTAGGAAATATAGCACTTGTATATGTTTCTCATGTATTAAGTGCAACCAAATTCAATTTATTCCTCACATGCACAACAATACAAAATTCTACCCACGGCAATTGGACATCGCATTGCAGAATTGAACCAAGCAGTTAACTAAACACCACAACAAATGAACCAAACATTAACTGAGCACCACATTGCACAATATAACACTGAACCAAGCAGTTAACTAAACACCACAACAAATGAACCAAACATTAACTGAGCACCACATTGCACAATATAACATACTTCTAATAGAAGATCAGACAGTTAACCAAACTATTAACTACAACCAATTGTAGCAATTGTATTTTTTTCTCATGTATTTACTAAAGCCAAATTAAATTTATTCCTCACATGGTATACAATAACATAATGCACCCACAATTTTGTAAAGATAAATTCGATTTATTTCTCACATGGAAGACAATACAAAATTGCAGCCTGAAGAATTGAACATCACATTTGCAGAATTGAACCAAACAGTTAACTGAAGACGACAACTAAGTAACAAAATAGTTAATAAGTGAGCACCACACTGCACGACATATAGAACATATACATTAGAGCAATAGATTGCATGGTAAAATTAGATAGCACAATTCACTAGAATTTGTGAAGGAAAGCCAGGAGCAGCACACGCAACGGGTAAACCGAGCATGCTTAACCGGCATAGCTAGCAAATGGCAAGGTGCTCCTTCAAGATCTGGGGGTCGGCACGAATGGCAGCCATCGTGACCTCATCCCCGCGTGCGGCCGCGATTTGCTTCTCCGCTGCCAAATGCTCACTACAAAAAAATACACTTCCGTGATGATACGTGTTTGTCACAGTAGGTCGCGTTTTTTGTCATGCATGTACATCCATGACGATTTTATGACATAATCAAGAAAGTCATACCTGTGCTGTCATAGAAGTGTTCCATGACACTACCAAAATTATCATCATGGAAGTGTCCACTTCCATGACGATAAATCGCGCGTCACAGAAGTGCTTTCGTTAAGGGTGACCGACACGTGGCATCCACCGTAACGGAACGCTGTTAAGCTATCGGGTCTGGTTTTGGATCCGATAACCCGTTAACAACCCCGACCAATGGGGATTTTCCACGTGTAAAATCATCATTGGCTGGAGGAAACACGTGTCGGCTCACCGTTGGGATAGATGTCATCCACTCATTGGACCCAAGGCGCCTTTGATACGTCGACACGTGGCACGGCCCAACAGAGGCCCATTCCTGTGAAAAGGCCAGCCCGTTTGACTTGGTCAAAAGGTGGCGGGCTGGCCCACAGAAAGCCTGTTAATGACATGTTTGCATATAGCCCATTTACAACCCGCTAACTCACGGCCCGTTACGGCCTACCGGAATTAGGCCCAGTAGCGTCATCTGGGCCGTCCAATATGATTCCAGCCCATTGTAACTTCAGGGCCATGTATGACCCATGACGTATTTTGGCCCATATGACACCCTTTGTAACTCTTGGCCCATTGACGGCCCGTGGTGAAACCGGCCCGCAATGAACAGTGTATCACTTTATACCCATTAGCAGCCCATTATTCCATTTTGTCGTTTTCAGCCCGTGTTACCTTTTGGCCTTCTCAGGGCCCATTTATTCTTGGGGCTCATTTCCAGCATTCGGTTACTTACGACCCGTTACTGCCCTTTTCTGCTTGTGGGCCAAATTCAGCCCGTGGATACAGTCGGCCTGTTTGTGGCCCGTTAATCTGTTGGGCCATTTTCATAGCATCATCATATACGTCCTATTAACGACCCATTATGGCCACCCCATAAAACGTACAATTTCCACTCTAGCCCGTTTACGGCCCCTTATACGGCCCGTACAAGGCCCATAGATGAGACGGCCCGTGGATCCTATGGTACGTAGAAGGCCCATTGATCTGACGGCCCATAAAAGGCCCACAGATCCGACGACCCATAGAAGGCCCATGGATCCGACAGCCTGTAGAAGGCCCATGGATCCGACGGCCCATAGAAGGCCCATGGATCCGGCAGTCGATAGAAGGCCTATGGTTCCGACATCCCATAGAAGGCCCAAGGATCCGACGGCCATAGAAGTCCATGGATCGTCCGTCCCGTAGATGGCCCATGGATCGTACGACCTGTGGAGGGCCATGGTCACTACAACGTTCGGGCGAGTTGGCCCCCGTTTGAACGATACAACATATTCAAAGAATTGTCCTACTCTATACTATCACCTCTAAAAAACATACACTATACAATAAAGAGACTAAGGGATAGAAACATAGAATAATCCTATACTATAATAAAGAAATTACAACCGATTATACCCACTGGGCATTATGGTTCGGCACCAGTGATAATAAAGCATACACAAACAACAAATTACATACACTGGGCAAATACAACTCATACATCATGGACGCACATCAACATAACTTACCATTTAAACTATAATCTCTTCAAAAAATAGGATTGGCCGGATTTAGATAGAACAAATTTCAGTCTGCAAAATCTCCAATTCCTTCGTTGTTACCTCAGTGTCTTGTTTCATTTTTTTACTCTTGCATCTAATACCTGCATGTCCAGTCTCAACTTGTTGATTGTACGTTGAGAATCATGTACACATTGTCTTGCCACCTCTAGTTGATGCTCGAGAACACCAGCACATTCCAATTCCAATCCATAATCATTCGGTAACGGCCATGCCGCACTACTCGCAGATCTTTGTGTTGATGTCACTTCATCCAGAAATGTTTCTGTAAGTACACATGACTAGGGCAAAAATATAGTTACAACAACGAAGCGAGCAAGACAGACTATTTTGTACATGGCAAAACAGGACTAACAATAATGTTACATGTCTTGAAGCATAAGCAGGTGATATTTTAAAAATTATAAAAAAGGTAGTCTGTGCAGCCTGCATACAGAAATCTGTCTTAGCTCACCAGAGGAGCATGATGTTGGGGCCCAATCCAAAACACAGACAAGTTACAAATTTAGACAACATGTTGCGTAGAAGTAAGCAAGCAGTTAGCCATTCTGTAGCTCAATTAAAGTCTTAGGGAGCATAATGAACAGCAGAGGGTTTCATACAAACATACTACAGCAAGCAAAACTATGCAATCATTAGCCTAGTATAAACTAGATTGTGAGCCTCATGCAATAATAGTTGGTTAATAGACTTCAAAGCTTCAGACACACTTCGGCAGAGTAATTAAATGGTAAGGCCTTTAATTATGTCGACTAATAGTTATACAAGTACCCAACATCAGGCATCATTCTTTGGGCATCTCATTAACTGAGGACAAATAAAGCAATTGAAAAGAGCAAATTAACTATGCCTAAAACAAACAAGGAATTGAACTGTTGAGTTGGATACAGTGACTTACCTTAACAGGTTGAAGAGGCTCAGCGCAGCTCCTACTTATCTTGCAAGGCTCCTTCCTAACATCTTGTACTTGGAAATCCTCAATCTTATCTTCATTGCACCCCCTCTGCAAGGTGACACAAACTAGTTACTCGTCTCCTTGGAAGATAAATATGCATACTTTCCAGTCTGTGAACACAAAAGGATGGGATTATAACAAAACAACACCACATAATGAAACATGCCGCATCTCTTGCACTTGCACACAATGAAATGAGCATTTACTATGTCTGCACTATGTAAAAACTAGGCATACCTTCGAACTGGATCTCCAGGTACTCTTGGAGAGCCTACTTTAGTGTACATTCAGACCTTTATGTCACCTATGAGTTAGAAAAGGCCCCACTACAACAACCCTTAGTGTTTAAATCGTTGACAAGCTCTGTTAGAGTGTTAGGTCAAGAACAACAAGTAATCAAAGAAAACAGTCCTAGTATGGCTGGCTGATGCAAACAAGCAATTAAACAGATGTGTGAGCAAATCTTACATATCAAGAAAAGAAGCAAAGAAGGAGGCTTAAAGACCATCACTTGACTGACCAGATTTAAGGGGCATTTAAACATCATGTGCAACATATGAACTAACATAAACATTGCATATTCCAGATTCTACAATGGAATGCACATGTATTAGGTTATGCCATGTATGATGATGCCTGAATGTACACTATAGCAGGCAGGAGTGATTCATCATTGCACGCACAATTGAATTGCAGGTTAAGGGCCAGTTCTATTCCGCCTTTTCAGGGCTTATTGTCAAAATAAGCCATAAAAGATGTAAAGAAGTCATTTTTGAGTTATGGGCTTGGGCTTAACTAATTTTGCTTTGGAGGGGGGTGTTTCGGGTAGAACCTCACTAAAAATTGAAGGGAAGGGGAATAGTGAAATGACTTTGTTGTCTGCCTATATTACACTCAAAATGCAACTGCTGACGCCCGCGTCACACCTCACCCTCAAGTAAAAACAAACACACAAGCGTTCATTGCCCTGCCCGCTTGCATCTCCTCTCCCCTTTCCCTCTACCTCGACCCCTTGCCTGCAGCACTAGAGTTCCTCTAGCGAGCCGTCGCCACTGGTCCCATCTGGCCTGGTCCTCAACGATGCTCTGTCCATCTAGGCTACATAGCCGGCGGGTAGGGGAAAATCTCCCTGGCTGCTCCTCCCTCTGGCGCCGCCCCTCATTCTCATGGTCTCCAGCAGCTGCTCCACTGTGGTTCGTCCAATGCACTACTCCGGCAGGCGCTGCACAACTACGGTTGATGCCACACTGTGGCACAAGGCACCTTATTCCCCATCCCCACCTCCCAGGCCGTGGCCTTGAGGTGCTGTTGAAGGATGAGCTCATCCAACAAGGTGAGGATTTCCTCCGTTTTTTGCCAAATTTTTATTCTGATCCACTATATGATGAATTGCTATGAGCTGCTTCTGCTGCTGCTATATGATGCATTGCTTTGAGCTGCTGCTATATGATGAATTTGTATGAGCTGCTGCTGCTGCTATATGATGAATTGCTATGAGCTGCTGCTGCTATATGATGAGTTGCTATGAGCTGCTCCTGCTGCTGCTGTATGATGAATTGCTATGAGCTGCTCCTGCTGCTGCTATATGATGAATTGCTATGAGCTGCTCCTGCTGCTGCTATATGATGAATTGCTATGAGCTGCTCCTGCTGCTGCTATATGATGAATTGCTATGAGCTGCTGCTGCTATATGATGAATTGCACACTGCTACTGCTACTGCTGCTGCTGCTATATGATGAGTTGCTATGAGCTGCTGCTGCTGCTGCTATATGATGCTTTCAAGTGGTGCTGCTATATGATAATAACCAACCACTTGGACCATTGAATTTCAATAAATAATTGTTCTTCATTTAAATGTGGGTCATGCATTCTTCGTTTAAATTAGGCAATGGGATCTCTATGGAAAACATTGACCAAAGTAGATTGTGCAAAGTAGATGGTATCTTTGTATTTGCATTTTGAGCAAATAGTGATGGTCTATTTTCCTATCATATTAATTACTGCACTGGGTTCAATTTGTGATGTTTGCAAGTCAAATTAATTTTCATATGGGCAGCAAAATGAAAAAATATAATGCAATCTAGACTTTTCACTGATCATACCAAAGATAAGCTGAAAACGCAATGAAAAGAACTGGTTGGCTTATTACATGGAGCATATATTCATAGGTGCTTATTTTCTTAGGATAACTCGTAATAACTGTCCCTAAGAAACTTGGCCAATAGAGCTGAAATACAAATAACATGTCACGATGATTGCAATGGAGGAGTGACGTACCATAGCACACTGTATAGGCTCATCGTTGTCTCTCCCTTTTTTGTGATGTTCCATGAAATTGCCACATACATCTTGTACTTTTTCATTGTGTAACCCTATCTACAAGTTGACATGGCTAATTTCAGACATCACTACATGATAATACATTACATATCCCTTGCGCATATTTAAACCACCAATTAATGATTGTGTGCGTAGCATAAACTAGCCATGACTCCGTGTGCTGGCCTAGCAGGCACTCTAAGGGAGCCTAATGTAGTGCACTGGAATTCCTACATGCCACCTACGATTTTGTGTAATGTACTGCCTCTGTTCCTAAATATATGTCTTTGCAGAGATTCTAGTATGTACCACATACAGATGTATATAGATGCATTTTTGAGTGTAGATTCACTCATTTTGCTCCGTATGTAGCCTATAGTGGAATCTCTAGAAAGACTTATATTTAGGAACGGAGGTACGAGGTAGTATCATGTATGACATCTACATATCTAATTTAGCAGCCAATAGTAGAAATCATTGTCTGCACAAAGGGATTACTGGTCGAAAATCCTATCAAAGCATGCTGGCAGGTACAGAACAATACAAGAGAGAGAGACGCGCTTCAAGATCATAGCAATGCCTCGGTCCAGGATCTTGGTTGGCCAAGCTGTTAGATCCAGAAGAAACATCATCCTTGTAGTTTTTACCAGCTGCATAACAGGTAACAGCGACCTGTTAGTATATTTGAAGTACATCGGGCAGGTGATGCTGGACGGGTTTAAAGGTGACAAGTACCTAGGCCGTGGCAGGTGCTTGGCATCTTGCCGCACGGTGGGAATTAGGTTAGAAATGTCAAGGGTGATGACGCTGCGCTGGCTGTCGGGGTCCGGTAAGGAGATCTAGAACCGTTGAGTAGGGTGTTTGTGGAGCGGCTCCGGTAGGGTGGACTACGGTGTGGGCGAAGTGGATCTGTGGCCGTGGACGAGGGCGTAGGTGAAGCTGCTCCGGTGGTTGGGTTAAGGATGGTGTCGACGATGCGGAACTGCGGCCGCGGACGGGGCATCAGAAGCTGCTCCGGTAGGTTGGATGAGGGTGCGAGGAAGCGGATCTGAGGCCGTGGACTTGTGAGTTGGCAAAGCAGCCCAGGTAGGGTTGAGAATGGTATAGGCGAAGCTACTCCAGTAGGGTTGACGATGGTGTCGGCGAAGCGGCTCCTGTAGGGTTGAGGAAGGTGTCGGCGAAGAGGATCAGAGGCCGTCGATGGGGGCATCG
>NC_041393.1:246057299-246065477 GCF_002162155.2 Triticum dicoccoides
GCCGGTGGATGAGCAGTTTAGGGTTTCGAGAGGGGAGGGGAGAAAGGCCGATGAAGTACGGACGGCGTGACATGAGATGCTCTGGTGTTGTGGAGTTAGTCGTTTTTGAGGGAGGGGGAGAGGAAATGGGGGTGCCGTGTAGTGGGGGGAACCGGAAGTTACCAAAGCAGCCCCGACCTATTATGTAGATGAGGGCGGATTGTAACTGTTGGTCTCCGTGCACCAAGGACAAAAGGGGAATTTCGCATGCTAAAGACTACGGTGGCGGAAATTTTAGAAGGAGGCGGGAGATTTTGCCGCCTGCAGGATCGTTCGTATCCAATTTCAACTTATTTTGGATCATGCTAGCGGGAAGGTCATGCGAGACTGTGTACACGGGGCACGCGTCAGCAGTTAATAACTGGTGTGAAGTCCACCCCAGAAAAAAAGACAATAACTCGGGATGATGCGCCGATAACTTGGACGTTCACATGGGCGCGGCCAATCATACAGGTGTACTGGCACGTTCACAAAAAAAGGATCAAACGCTTAGCCTATGTATTTCTCATGTAAATAGATAATTTAGTGCAATTGGTTATTTACTTTAAGCATAATGCATTGACGTGTTAGTGTAGAGGCGCACAAAAAGAAATGGATATTGTAGTCCGCTACTTAAAAGTGTTACCTCATATGATTACATAGCCTCCATTTCATAAATTGCGTACCCGTTGAATTCATATGAATATTACATATATTACTTCATAATAGAACCTTAAATCATCCAAGACTAATGATTTCGAATGCAAGAGTAACAATGGTGCATGTACATGATAGCTACATTGGTTGTTTGAAGAAACATCACTGTAACTTTGGCATGCACAACTGAAAAGGTTTATTTAAATAGAAAAAAATGTGATATGTGAGTGTCCAATCTTTATAGCGTTGAATCGATATTGTACCTTTGGCCATGATATGAAGTAGATATTGATTTATGTTCAAGAGATGCATGTCCACGATCGCTAGAGAGTAATACGTAAATGAATTGTGCAATCTCTCTCACACGCATACATATCTCATTTCCTGGTGGGCATCGAAATCACACACGCGCACTTCGTGTATTTCTCTCCCTCCGTCAAGGTTAGAATTTGTCTTTCTACCCCGTCCTACAAGTCTCTCACACAGAAACACACACGCTCTCTCTGTTGAACACGCCCACCCCTTTAATTCCGCCCACCCACAGCCACTAATGTCTCAAAGTATAATAATGTCTCTCACACATATGCCTAAGGTTAACTTGAGTTCCGGAACCATATGAATACATACAATGGGATTCTAGCAGAGCACCTTTTGTTTTGAGATTTCGCTCTCTCTCTCTCTCTCTATCTCTCTCTGTCTCTATTTCTCTCTCTCTCTCTCACACATACACACACACACACACACACACACACACGCGCGCGCGCGCGCCCACGTGCGCTCGCGCACACATTGTTTCTTGCTTCATTTTTTCCGGCACTTGCATGCACACCATTTTGTTTATCTTTGTGATGCTTTAAGTATGCCTCGCACAAATGCTATCTACCTATCCCTTAATATAGCTAGATATGTGTCACACGAATTCCTTCTCCCTACTAGCAAGATGCCCATGAATTGCACAGAACATCAATATGCTTTTGTATGAGTAGTTTATCTTGTGGGAGAAAAAGATGAATGAGGGAATGCCTTATTTGCAAATGCGGAGAGGGGTGTGGGTATCTTTTTGCAAAATTGCCACAGTTTCCTTCCTATCCATCAGATATAAATCGGATGGCCTATATTGCAGGATGGCAGGAACACCATCATCACCAACTCCGTTTTTTATAAGAGTAGAGATATGTAAGTGTCACTGCCCCCCCCTGACACACACACCCACACAACCACAAACACACACACTTCCCAACACCAAAGGAGTAGAGTGACACCTCGATCTTGATACTAATCTATCGTTTGGCTTCTCTCTCAAACACACACACACACACACACACACTACCCGACACCGAAGAGTAGGGTGGCACCTCGATCTTGATAGTAATCTATCTACTCCTCTTTCAAACACACACACACATACACACACACTCGCTAGTTGTGCCTCTGTGCCTACCGCGCACACTCTCGATACGCCTTTCTCTCCCTCCCCCTCCCCCACCCCAACAATGACAGCAGAAGGGTGACAACTCAATCTGATCGTAATCTGTCAATTGGTTTCTCTCTCGAACATTGTGTCTCTGTGCCTCGCTCAGTAGCCCCCTCGATATGTAGACTTCTCACGCGCGCACAACTGTACGGACGATGACGCTGAACCTAGTGTGCCTTGTTTTTACCGGCCTCATGTGATAGTTTTCACCCTGTTTTCTGTTAATTAACAAGGCAACCTTTTCTTTGTTACTACTAGTGAATCTGAAATCATTCGGGGCAGACATAAAATATATTACTTCAACCCAATTATCGGAGTAACTATTTTAAAAGAAACTAGCTAGATGCCCGTGCGTTGCATGGAACATCAAGATGCATTTGTATGAGTAGTTTATCTTGTGAGAGAAAAGGATGAACGAGGGAAGGCCGTATTTGCGAACATGGAGAGGGGTGTGGGTATATTTTTGCAAAATTGCCATAGTTTCCTTCCTATCCATTAGATATAAATCCGACGGCCTATATTGCAGGATGGTACGCACACCATCATCACCAACTCTTTTTTCTACTCCCTCCGTTCCTAAATATTTGTCTTTTTAGAGATTTCAACAAGTGACTACATATGGAGCAAAATGAGTGAATCTACACTCTAAAATTTGTCTACATACACATTCGTGTGTGGTAGTCCATTTGAAATCTGAAAAAGACAAATATTTAGTAACAGATGGAGTATAAGAGTAGACATGGAGATATATCTCTAGCATGGTCTACAACAAAAATGACATGAGTTCAAATTCTGTCTTTAATTTTAGATTTTTATATTATATATTACTTATTTAATATATACATCTTTCACTACTATACTGACAGTGGAACCCACAGAGTACTTAGAATACAAGATTAAGGATGGACTTATTTCTTTTTAACTTTCTGTATGAAGCTGTAGCCACCCTGCGAGTCACGTGTACACTGTACATGCAATTAAAGTTTTATAGAGGGACAATCATACACGCAATTAACTCAAATGGATTGGATGTCACTCTATTATTTCCAGCATAAGAGCATCTCCAACGGCAGCCGGCAAATTTCCTCCCGCTTCCTTCCGCGGAGGACGACATCAAACGCCAGCGGCATACATTTTCACAACTCTAACCAACCAGATGAAATTCGTGCAAACACAGACTGATTTTATATAAGCATGAAGGATTTTGTATAAAAAAGCCGGTTCTTCATATAAACATGATGGTTTTCATTACATTTATATGAACTAAGCGGTGCCAGTCAGGCTCTCTTGGTATAATTAATACTCCCTCCGTCCGGAAATACTTGTCCTAGAAATGGATGTATCTAGACTTATTTTAGTTATAGATACATACAATTTATCCATTCTTAGAACAAATATTTCCCGCCAGCTGGAGAGGGAGTACATAATCTAAATGGCCGCCCGCAGATCCCTTTGTCTTCCTCATGTCCGGCAGACACTTGCGGGGTCGACGAAGGTCCTCGGAAGAGACGAAGCAGCAAAGAAACCACCTGAATGCGCACTCGTCGCCTCGGCGGTGGCCTTCATGGGACCCAAGTGGCGGCAGTCTCTCATGTTCTACTTCTCCTCGATGATGGCGGCGGACACGGAGAAGCTGGCCACCGACTCGTCGCTCTCCACGCACCCGGCTTCTATCTCTGCCTGCATGGCGCTGTCGCAGGCACAGGAGGCGCACCCACAGACACTGGTGGCGCAGTACGATGCGGCAGCGACGACGCCCGTACTGGTGTGCTCGCCGCCGTGCCGGGGTGGAGCAACTCGCCACTCCTCATTGAGCTGAACTGGAGCGGCGAGTTGCTGAACCACGCACCTGCTTGGGGCGGCAACTGGCTCCGTCAGGCCAAGCGAGGTTGGTGAAGCACCGAGCGGCCTCGCCCGTATCTGGGGGGCTCGGCGGGCCACCCAGCCGGGTAATATGCTAGAGAACGGCTCCTCGTAAGCCATCGGAAGAGTGGAGAAAATGGTGAAGGATGAGATGGGGGAGCAGCGGAGGGGTGCAATTCTTGCCTGCTGTCTGTATGGCCTCGTGTAAATAGAGGGCGGACAGTAGGAGCTTGGCCGACGTCTGGCCTCATTTAAACTGAGGGCGGACGGGAGGAGCTCGGCCGGTGTTGTGTTTAATCCCGGCCCGCTCATGAACGGACGTGTGGCCGGAGTAGGTTTCTCAGTTTGCATGCGGGTTTAACAGAGGGGTTTGATGTAGGCGAGGAGGCGTGTTCAGTCAGGCGTGCAGCTGGCGGCGCAGTACTATTTGATTTGACAGCGGGTGACGCAGTTCCTGATATGACTTTAATGCGGACGAGGGAGGGAGTAGCGGTTCCCGAAAATGTTGAACAACCAATGCATCCTCCTTCAATTAATGCATTAGGGAAGTAATGGAAGGAGGACCGGGAAAAGAGGCTGCATGATGTGAATGCAATGCAGTTTGCCCTCATATAAAGGCGCCCCTCCATTCCAATGCATCTACCACATCGTACGCACCTAAGCATTTTCCTAAGCACCTACACTGAGCACAAAAGAACTCACTCCAGACCCATGGCAGTGATGCGCGTGAGCGGCCAGCGGCTGTGCCAGATGGTCCAAGACATCGGCCTGCGGCATGGCGCCGAGGATCGTCTCCAGACGGTGTTGGAGACCGGCTGGTGGATGGCCATCGTCGACGCCAACTACGACTCTCAGTTGGACCAGATGATCGTTGCCACCACCAACAAGTTCACCGTCCTCAAGAAGCTCGCGGATGACATCACCGTACTCCTCCAACCCGCGCGCCCGAGGTCCTCATTGCCTGCCACCCTAATCGGCCTCCATGGCTGGAACCTCTTTCGAGCACTGGTGGCCCTGCGACTGCCCGCCAACGCCATGAAGAATGTCCACCTAGAGGTTGTTCTCGCCGCGAGGCGCCTCGCCCTGCAAGAATTCATCGACCTACACATCCACATGTACGAGCAAATCGTGTAAATAGGTATCTACAAGGCCAGTGAGGACGCTACGATGTTGGCCTTCCTCAACTGGCTGGAAGCCTTGGATGCCTTTGTTGAGAAGCACCTCGACCTCGCCACAAAAGCCGCCGCTCCTTAGCCGCCGGTCGGTGGCCCGACGCACTAAGTTGAGGAGGAGGAGGTCGTACGTTGATGGATGCATCTTTCTTCTTGCCTTCTGTGACCACCACTGCGATCGCATCATCATCGTGGCCTTAATTCTTATTGTGCTGTTGCATTCTCGTTCCAGTCAATACCGACATGTGCGATCCCTTTGCTTAATTATATGCATCACTGTAATTAGTACTCCATCCGTCAATTTATAAGTTGTGCTTACCTTTTCCATCAACTTCGTGCAACGCGTAGGCATCTTGCTAGAAACACTAGAACATGTCGGACCGTGTGTGACCAAACCGACGATGCGCCAACCTAGCTACTACATACCCTACTTATCTGGCGGAAATAGCCTCACCCTAGCGTTTCCAATCGTTATTTCTATCTATCTATCGTGCCAAGGAGCAGAACCAAAATGTTACAATTTATACATGTTTCTCTACTCCTACTCCTATAGAAGACTCAGTTGGTGATGGTGGTGTGTCTGCCATCCGTCGTTTCTGACCATTAGATCTGCATCTAACGACTGTGAGGTAAGTTGTGGCATTTTTGCAACAATAGCCCACTTTTCTGCTCCAATTTGCAGAAAACCCCTTATTATCTTGAAAGCAACCACATCCCTCTCTCACCTCATCAAAACAGCCTAAGAAATATATTTTGAGTGAAAAGTACTCCCTTCGTTCCTAAATATTTGTCTTTCTAGAGATTTAAATAAGTGACTACATACAGAGCAAAATGAGTGAATCTACACTTCAAAATATGTCTATATAATCCGTATGTGATAGTCCATTCGAAATCTCTGAAAAGATAAATATTTAGGAACAGAGGGAGTAATATATTAGGAGTATATCAAAACAAGAGTGATTTCTTTCAAGTTTGTGAACAAGTACTACTATTCTACTACTTTGGATCCATCGCAACGCACGGGCACATTGCTAGTAAAAGGAAAAGGCCTGCCGCGTTCGCGTCGCACTCCCCCCCCCACACGCCCAGGAATTGGGAGTACTCCACGGCCCGTCCAGCATGACACATAGCTTAGGGAAGGCGTGTTGCCTAGCATTTTCACTTTCATGTGGGACCGCTGTTGAGCAAACTGACTATTGGCAAACCGCACCCCGCCCGCCGCCGGGTTGGAAAACAGAAATGAGGGGAAGATCTAGTTGTAGGACAGAAGCCAAGAAATTTGGTGTCAGATGGGGATCGTTGATAGAGTAGGAGCATTCCGTACTACTCTACTCCTACTAGTACCAAGTTTGTACTATACAACTAGTACTACCACTATAGAACTAGTAGGTACGTGCATGGCACAACATCGTAGGAACAAAAAATAGGAAGATCTTGTTTTGGGTGATTTATCTTTTTTTCAGTCAACGTAGTATGAATAATATGATGTGGGGGGCACCCATGAAGCTTATGTGGCTTGGTTGCATGGCTACGAAAGGTTAGACAAAAATAAATAGATAATGTGTTTAGAGTGCACTCCACTAAATAGATATACTTTGGATCCATTGCAACGGGCCGAAACATCTATATCTATACCCCCTATATAGTGTGTGAATAACTTTGAAAGTTGGTCTTTGGATGAAGCCAATCTGACGGTACAAAGATGGCAAATCCAAGCACTACTGGCCATTGGATATCATCTACCTTCCACCAGATTCTGCCACATGTAGAATCTAGAAGACTCCATGGTTGAACTTCATTCATGACTAACTTTGCCACAACTAAGCTTAGGCAAAGTGTGTCTGCCACAAAAAATGTGGCTACCAAAATGGCCACCACAAGTGTGGCAAGATTTGGAAAGAAGTTGAGTCTATGACATGTGGACCATGTAGCTAGAAAAGTGTGGCAAGCCACAAGTGTAGCAATGAACCAAACACATGCCTGGTGTGTTTGGTAGGGTGTATGAAGGGTGCATGATCCCAAGAGTTCCCTTATCGACCCACTTTTGGGTGTTTGGTAGAGTGTATGGAGGGTGCATGACTCCACACTAGCTTAGCACAAATACACTAGAAGCATGCATGAAGAGAGCATACATGAAGAGGGGTGTTGAGTTGAGCATGCATGAAGAGGGAACAACTATGCTGAGACAAGAATGCAACCAAACACACTTGTGGCACGCCTAAGCTTAGGCGTGGCAAAACCTTAGGCTGCAAACCAAACATCTATACCCCTACATAGTGTGTGAATAACTTTGAAAGTTGGTCATTGGATGAAGCCAATCCGACGGTACAAAGATGGCAAATCCGAGCACTACTGGCCATTGGATATCATCTACATTCCACCAGATTTTGCCACATGTAGAATCTAGAAGACTCCACATGTATAAGCATAATGCACAAACCACCAGAATCTCATGCGTGCAATGCACGTGTACCTTACTAGTAGCTGGTAGTTGTAAGAAGCAAATTCCGGGTTTGGCACGAGCTCGTACTGCGGGAGCACCACAAGGCCTGCCGTAGGAGTTACATTTCCCTCTCGGGGTCCACGGGACCGAACTCCAGTGGCTTAGTGCCCGGCCTATGAGTCAATGACATGCGGACCTTAAATGCGGCTGGCCCACATGTCATTCTCATGGTGGTGGTGTGGTTCGCAACTCACTCGTTCGAGATGAACCAGCCAGTGGTGGCGTGGCCGTGGCGAGGGTGCCACAGCTGGGCGTCTGGGCATTACGAGGCGTAGATGGCCACATAGGTGGGTACTACCTATAGTAAAGAAGTACTCCAGCTGAGGATTGATGCCCGGGACGAAATGTGTCATAGCCGCTGGATGAAAATTCAATGGTGCGGGAGTACAGATCGGAGCACAGCAGCGGAGCAGGCAAACCGCGTCCAATCGGGTGTGGCTGTGGTAGAAAGTTGATGGTCGCCGCAGTTCAGTTGGCCCGCATGTCATGCA
>NC_041393.1:246065773-246125427 GCF_002162155.2 Triticum dicoccoides
GAACAATCCTACCATTCTGTCACTGACATGTGGGACCCCCAAGTGTGGGTCCCACCTGTCAGCGAAGGAAAGGCAGGGTAAGGCAGTGATAGCCACGTCAGAGGATCCATGTCCACGTCGGGGGACGTCCTGCTTATAGGTAGGGTTGGAGCGGCGTCGTGGGAATCGCGTGTGGGTGTGGCAGTGGTAGAAACAAGAAACGTGATGGTCGCCGTGGTTCAACTTCCATGGACAAGCTATCATGCCTGATGACACATGTATATCAAAACTAGAGTGTCTATATTTCAAGCACGCGAACAAGTATTATTCTACTACTTTGGATCCATTGCAACGCACGGGCCAGCACATTGGTAGTAGTAGTGTCTATCTCTATCTCTAGAGGCCTTCCCTCGTTCATCCTTTTCTCTCACAAGATAAACTACTCATACAAATGTATCTTGATGTTCCATGGAACGCACGAGGATGTTTCCTTGGGGGTCTCTCCAGCGCGGCGTGGCCGTAGTTGCAAGTTGACGCCCCTTGAGATGCCGATGTTGAGGGGCACTCGGATTTCCTCCGATGAGAAGGTAAGATGAGTTTGATCACGTAGTAAATGCATTCAAAAGACTACTTCCGTGTCCATTTCCTAATTTTCCCCCTGCCCACTGTTTCACAGGTTAGGCTCGGTGTGAGCAGAGATTGGCTTGCATATGTACGGGAGGGTACCAACATCAATTTGCACAACATTTACAACGGTGACACCATTCTCATAGAACCTTTCTCCAACATTGGGATCAGCCATGCAACGGGCCACCGCATGAATTGGTACGATGGAACCACGGTGGGATTGAATAAGATAGCACGAACCTTGTACATGGCGGTCAAAGGTGGACCATGCTATCTGCGGCCGATTTGTTGCCGCACGAGTACGAAGACGTTGTGCTCCTTTCTAACCGCATCTTCGCGGTGACAAACCAGGGGACTTGTTTCGTATGGGACACATCCTACGATATACTCCCTCTCTCGCAGTTTATTTGTTTTGAATCTTTTCGTTTTATAAGCTTCAAATTCAAATTTAGAGCTCCCCATCACATGTTGAGATTACAATGTCCATTAAATCGTTGTGTGCATGTATAGTAAAGAAACAAATCTCGAGTTTGGCATGAGTTCATGCAGCCGTAGCACCAGCCTGGCGCAGGAGTTACATTTCCCTCTCAGGGCCCTCGGGACTGAGCTTCAGTGCCTTACTACACCTGCCTTTTAGTCAATAACATGTGGACCCGATAGGTGGCTGGTCCACATGTAATGCTCCCGAAGGCAGAGGGGCAGTGGGGCTGAGAGGGGTGAGCCGCAGGTCGGGGGACGTGTGGTGTCATGGGTTCGTGCGGCATCATGGGAATTGCGTGTGGCTATGGTAGAAACTTGATGCTTGCCGCATTTAAGGTGGCCCACATGTCATGCACACAAAGGCAGAGGGGCGGTGCGGCCGAGAGGGGTGAGGTGCACGTCGGGGGACGTGGTGCCGTGGGTTGGAGCGGCTTCATGGGAATCACGAGTGGCAGTGGATGAAACGTGATGGTCGCCATAGTTGAACTTCCATGGACAAGCTGTCATGTCTATGGACACATGCATTGCATACCGATCACTGGAAGGAGTAGTAGAGAAAGCTAGACAGATAAATAGTTCCTTATAGTCAAGCGGACCCACGCTACTACTTGTTCCAAAGACATGCACACCATCGAAATAGTCCATCTATATCAATATACACCGAGAGGGAATAATTTTTTTTAAAGAGAGGAAATAGTTCATCCATCCATAATGCCCTGTTGCTGGTGCAGCCTTATCTTCTTCTTCTTCTTCTTCTTCTTGTTCTCATTTTTTGTGGTAGACGGCTTCGCAACAAGCTCTTTGGACCTTGCAGCTATCTCGAAACTCACACGGGCATCGAGGGAAGCATATTTTATCCGCTCGTACGTCAAGGGATAATTCTCCCATCCAAACGACCTTAATGCCACCGTCGCATCACCCTTCTGAAGATTTGTATCGAGCACAAAATTTGCTACGTCGAATAGGGATGGTGTCTGTTTATCACAATCTTCTACAGGAATTTTGATTCTGGTTTGTAGGTCAGCGATGCTTTTCAAATCAAGGTTGTACGGTCCAGCTTCTGTGTGTCCCCTTCGATGGCTGCCCCACAGAAGTATATGTCCTCCCGAGACAATAAATCGTGAAGCTCACCTGGTATGGAGGGCGCGTGTATGATGTGGTACACCAAAACATCATCTTAGAGGTACAGCTGAAGGACGGCGACGCGTTGGATCTTCCCAGTGGCATGCTCCGTTTACTCTGCATCGAGACCGATGACCCTCGTCTCTACCTTTTCGAGGGAGTTGGAAACATTGTTGATCCACTTCCGAACAACCCTTGGGTGGATGGTGATGGTGGCAACTATGCTCAATGAGCCTTCAACGAGAACATGTTGGATGCTAAAAACCTGCATCTTGATCTCTTTCGCCATTTGGAACCGCTGGAATGGAGGGCTATGGTTTGGAGAATTAGGATTAGATTGCTAGTCTAACTGAAGTAGTAGATGATTATTTAAAGAGGTTAAAACAATGTGAACGCAGTGGGGTTTGGATGCAAATGAAGACGAAGGGGAGGTGAAGAAGCCGAGGTAAATCGGTTCCCGATGGAGAAGTAAATGGGAGAAGTGGCATGCAGGCAGTTGATTAGACGGCTAGGTAGACTAAACGAAAAGGCTATGCGGGTAGACTGAGGAGTCGTACCTGTTCGTGTACATGCCCATCCTTCCTGATAGGTGGGACCTATGCAAACAGATAAAAAATGTGTCATAGCTAGTTCAAATGGATATTGGCGCGTGCGTGGAAGACACAACATTCTCTGGTTAAGGAATACACGGTTATCCTCATCAAAAAAGAAAAGGCCCATCTTCGCGCTTCCGCATGCACGAGAATTTGGTTCTGCTCGCAATATGGATGATACCTGGAGGATGAAGTGAACAGGCATGCTAGCACGGGAGACCTATTTCCGGTATACAGTACTGGAGTACTCATGTTCCTACTAGTAGTAGTAGTACAACTATGGTACACTTGATGGTCAAAATACTATTCATCCGGTCCTCACAGTGAAGTGACAACACCCTGTGCCTGACACTAGTCCAGGCGGCATGTTCGGGTTACCAAAGTCAGCCTCACCCTATGCACTGTGTAGTCTGTCACCGCCGTTGTACAACACATTAGCATGCCTCGCCTCATCTCCCTCTCCCCTCCCATAGCACCACTCCATCTCCATCTCCATCTTCGTCTCCGTCTCCATCTCACTGTGCCCCCGTGTACCGTCGCCTCGCTTGCCTCCCCCAGTACCACTATTCCCTCGCTAGCCGCTCCAGCACCGACAACCTTCTCCCCTGTAAATCAAGCCCCCCACAACCCCCACCTTCCAAACTCCACCATGGCCGAACGCGAACCCTGCATCATCCATATGAGCTGCGATTGGAGCAATCTCCCCAATGACATCCTCGACCTCTGTTGTTCGTGTATGGATATGTTGAGCGCCCTGCAGCTGGCTGCATGCTCGAGGGACATGCACATGACCATCATCGAAGCGAGGCCTAAGCTTTTCAAGACACCCTACTTGCTGCTATCTGGTCTTGCGAGATTGGCTCACCGTGATACGGAGGCGTACATGATGCCCCTCGACTTCAATCCGATCTCCATTTGCCAAAACTTCTTTGCAGGTATGTAGTGGGTCGCCGTACATCATTTCCCTCGACTTCGATCCGATCACCATCTCCCGAAACTTCTTGGCAGGTATGTACTGGGTCGGCATGAACTCCCACTGGATGGCTGCCTTCAGAGAAGACGGTAAAAAGTTGGTGCTCGTGAACTTCCAGACATCCCATGAGATTATCCTTCCTCCGTTGGATTATATAGAGTTTTACAGATGAATGTAATCTACCAAGTGCCCACACGACATGCGAATTATGCAGACTTCAAGCTAATTGCCTTGTTCGACTGCGGACTCGCCTATCTTTACGTCGCTGCCTTCTTTAGCTGGAGACAACTCAGCTCGCAGTGGATCATCGTCAAAGCTGGTAAACACTTCTGTGATGCTATTGAACAAAATGGCATCATCTATGCGATCGACAAAGTAGATGGCACCACGTATTGCTAGGACGACGCATGTAAGTTGTTTCCGTCTTATGTTAATGATGACGCCATGACACTGTTTGAACTTTTTGTGATGATTGGCATATCCCTGTTTGAGCAGAATTTGAGTAGAACTATGACAATGTATTAGAGACACCGTAAATCAGCTATATTTGGAATGAGTTAATTCATGCGATTGTGACCATGTCATTATAGCCAATTTGTACCCCTGAATAATCAAATGATTAGGAATATATGGATATTCTCCTTATTTTACAGTAATCTATATACTACTACTAAATATGAGTGTGTATCAATGGCCATGTTAGTTTCCTCATTTTCATGATGTAGAAACATGCACCACACTATTGGTTTCATCTAACCATACATTAGGGAAGTAAATGTGCATATGGAGAACTCTATATTTGGAAGTAGTGAAATCCTGTAATGCTTACCATGTGTCCATACCTATATTCGCCCTTCAGCAATCAATGGCTAGAATATAGGTATGTACACATGGTAAGCATTACAGGATTACATAAGTGTTTGCCCATAGAACATGAGCATATAACAATGCATGGTCTGTTAGTTACCTTGAAGAATTTGTTTGTGAGGACAGAACATGATTACATAACATGCATGACATGGTAGTTTCCTGTGAAGAATCGATTGTGAGATAACATGAGTATAACCATGCATGGCACTTCTATATTTTCGAACCCAGTATACATTTCCCTGTATTTTCCTCCTAGTTCCAATAGGGACATATCAATGTTGTTTCTTGCATTATCCTACTCATACTCTGAACAATGCTGATCTTACATTAACAATGCCTGTCCTTTTTGATATGATGAAGTGTCGCTACAGTTATTGCCCTTTGTAATCACACCACCTTTGCCAAAAACAGGGAAGCACAACTGGTTCCTCGCTCGATCAGACGACGGCAAAAGACTGATGATCATTCGGACACATGAGCTGAAAAAGTTATATTGCAAACCCCACTGTACACAAGCACCGTGAAATACGTGAGTATCTGGATAGTGGCTGTTATGTCTATGAGAATGATACCATCTTGTTGGGGCCTTCAGGATTTTTTAGTTGGAGGCGGGTAAATAGCCTTGGTTCACACTCTCTGTTTCTCGGACTCAATTATCCGATTAACCAGGAGATCACCGTTGGCAAGGACCTTGATGGCAGAGAGGCTCTGTTTGCTATGGAAAACTGTGTCTACACGGTGAGCCCTAGGAGTTCGGGAGCAAACTCCCCTGATTGTCAACGATACAGCCTGCAGCCAAAAGAAGGTGAGAATGACAAAGGCATCCGGATTAACTTTGATCCTTGGATGTCTCAATTACGATAGGCAGTGATGTGGTTCAAGCCTTTAGGTTGATAGGTAATTGGGCTGTTGCGTCGAAAGGGTGGAGTACTGGTGTCTCCAGATCATTGGTCGCTGAAGCAGGGCTGCAAATTATGATGGTGTTGGATCATCTCTTCGAGTGACTTTGTTGTCTTTGCTTCTCTTTCTGGATGGGTAGTTCTTTTTTTTGTTATGCATATTCCTTGTCATTTGGTTATCCTCGTCTATGTCACTCTTACTATGTAATAGTTGCCTCTGTTTAGAATGTCATTCTCGTCTAGATCACGAGAGTCTGAGCGCTGCAGATGGGTGCGTTTTGGTGGTGTAGCAAGACTTCTTATGAACTATCATGTCTTGCTGTTTATGTCAGTAGTAGTCACTAGTCAGTGTTTGAATGTTGTATATATCATTGTTTCGAACTGTTTATTGTCTCGAACTACTGGTGGGCTAAATGAGGGCATCACCATTCTCCAGTGTTTAGAGTGTATCTCGTTTTTTCAAGTTATATAATTTGAGCTCAGTGTCTTTTAGATGATGTACACTTGTTCGGGCCAGTGAGGTGTCGTTGAATATGGGCCGAGTAGTAATGCAATGCCAAACAGGTCAATTATGACTCTCAGGCCGGGCTCTCCAAAAAAGAAAGAATAAGGACTCTTAGGCTGACATGTGGGCACCACCGGTGTTTTCGTGCGCTTGTGTGCCGCGAGCATATTGGCGTGTGTTCGAAATTCATGCTACCTTTTCATCCCCAATCTCCCGCCCCTCCCCCACCTCTGGAATCTCGATTCCTACTCTAGTTCCCCAAAATCCCCCTCCTGTACTCCCTGTATTGTACTACACAAGTGCACTATCATGTCGCCGGTCAATGCAGATCTCCGAGCCGGAGATCCTGAGGTCTGTCCTGCCTTCGATCGCTGCGTGCTGTCGCTCAACAGTGGCATGGCTGCGCTTGACGACCAGTTTGCCGGCAAAGTACTGATGGTAACCATCAACGGCGACCGGCCTCCCGTCTCGCCGGACGACCTTGTCAAAGCTCTTGGCATTGCGCACGGCATCCAAATAAGTGACTTGCTTATCGAAGTCTGTCCGCCACCGGCTGATTTCTTCGTCAGGTTCTGGACAACTTTCGACTGCAGTCGTGTGTTCGAATCTTCCCGGCGTTTGTTCTGCGATGGCGCGTTGGTGAGCTTTGATCGGTGGCACCCAGGATGGGGCTCGGTGCCCTTTGAGCTTGAGTTTTTAACAAAGCTTACCTTCCACGACATGCCTTGACGTGCTTGGAACAACGAGTCCATGAATGAGCTTATCAACGACCTTGGAGGTGAGCTCGTAAGTATGTTTGTTCCTCCAGACAGCTGGGCTCTGAAGGTTATGGCATGGATGAAGAAGCCGTCCACCATACCTAAGGTGATTGGTGTTGAGATACCGGTGCAGGAACCGGGGTTGTACTATTCATCGCCACCAAGGCCGCCGTGGACCATGTTAGGGATGTACCTGTATCGAGTGTTCGTGCTTGTTGAAGAAGTGGTCAATCCATCAATCGAAGTCTTGCCGCCGCTGCTAGTGCCAGGGTCCGTCGAAGACATCCATTACAAGAGTCAACGTCAGACTTTCCTCGTGTTGCTCAGAACGATGGATGGCACAGGGCCTACTCCATCGCGCGGCGGAGGCCACTACTTCTTTGGGAGAAGAGGCAGGGCTGGCTGCCTGGATGTGCTCTAATTTGAGGTAACAACTGAATCTTGTCAGATACTAGTTAAATCCAAGCTATGGGTGTGAAGCACTAATGTGCCAGTACATTTGATTGTGACCTGTTCTAATTTTGTACCTGAACTTTTTTTAGAAAGGGCCATACGTCAACTTAATGTGCTAGCAGAACTTATTGTGTTATCTGTCTGTTTTCTTTGCACAACATTCAAGATATTTCCCCGTCATTGATAAAGACGATGAACCGTTATGTACGAGTTCGTTGGTTTCAACATAGCCCTACCCGTAGCGATCCACTGCTTCCATCCTGATTGTGCCGCCTACGTGAAATTTTTATATGGAAGTTCAGTGTGCTATGATGTTCTATATGATTGTGTCAACTATATAAGTTTTTACTGAGCATCAGCAATGCATATGACTGAAAGATGTATTTACGAGCATCGACCGATGGATCTCTATCTCTCTCTCTCTCACACACACATGCACACACACGCACATGCACAAGTGGGACCCGTTGAATTATTTCTTTGCTCGTGACAGCTTTTAATTAGGTTCCACTGTAATCTAACTTTTTTCTTAAGTTATTAATTGAGCTCAGTGACTTCAAAAAGTTGTACATAAGCCTTGTTTGGGCCTTTCCGGCGTTGCTAAATGTGGGCTGAGTAGCCATGTTAGGTTGTACTGTACTACACAAGCCTTTTTTCAACATCAGCAATGCAACTGGGCCGACAGTTGTACACAATATCCGGGTCAACTTGTTATTCTCCGTCCCGCTGGGCTGCAAACTTTCCTAGGAAGTATGCATTAGGGTTAACAAGAAAATGGACTTTAAGAAATAATAAATGGGATGTAATTATAATAGCTGGGCAGTAACTATAAAAAATGCACCAAACACGTAGTTAGTTTAAAAAATATATTATTTTTGGAATTTGAAATTTTTAATTTCATTACTTGTTGCGCGCACAATATTTCGTTGGATTTTAGTGTAATACAACTTTATTTTGAAATTATATTTAATCTGACTAGAAATTTCGGATAAAAATATTTCGGATCCCATAAAAATGTGGGAAAGTTTTTTGAATTCTGTTTTGAGCGGTTGGTTGAAATTATTAATCGTTGTCCTAGCTAGAAAATGGGCTGCACTTTTAACAAACTGTAAATGGACTGTAGAAATTCCATTAGAATTAAAAAATGGGTTGTACATTCTTACAAATCGCAAATGGGCTATATGTTATCTACCACACACTTGTGGGCCTTCTAACTTGACGCGTCCCCTAAAAAAACTAAGTTGGCGCGTATGCAAGGCTTTGTCAACAACACATGGGTCTGGCAGCTGTGGCCATTGGATGTCCATCCAACGGATGTCGTGCTTCTTCTTCAATCTCGAATATTCTTGCTTCAGCCGCCCAAAAAATGATTCCTCCCCCTGACATCTGGGGCGCACCGTTTCGGAGGCTGACCTGTGGGCCTACTAAGCTGACGCATACCAAGGGCTTTGTCAGCTTTAGTCAATATAAACGATTCTAGCTGCAGTGACCGTACAATGTCCATCCAACGGCCGTGGTGCTTCTTCAACATCTGGTCTTCTTGCTCTAGCCGCCCAAAGTAGCGCCGGTCATGCTGCGTGCTCCTGCCTCCCATGGCCGACTGTGATGCCGCGGAGGCCTCACTGCCCCTACTACTCCCACCGCTGGCCAGGCCATCCCTCAACTCACTCACACCCCCTGTTATTCTGCGGTGACGGCAACCTCATACCGCAGCCGAACCAGTGAACCCTCGTACTCCTCTCCGTGCGGGCTTCCACTGTTGCGTCTTCCCCGGCTCCACGTTGTCCCCTTCCTAGGCCTCGCCGTCGTCCACCGCCGTGGTGCTCTCGGTGCGGTGTGGTCAATGTGGTCAATGACCAACTTCCATCAGAAGAGTACTGTACGTGGAGAGGCTGATAGCTGGGTCCACGGCAGCCGCAAGGAAGTGCCTCCTTATTACGCGCAAAATAATTATTCCTCCACCTGACAGCAGGGACCCACTGGACGGGCCACCGTATTTTGTGAAAAAAACGTTTCCCCCTGACTGCTGGAACCCACCAGCTACATCTTCGCATGCAAGGAAGTGCGTCCGGGCAAAAAAAAAACGATTCGCCCCTGACTGCTGGGACCCACCAGCTACATCTTCGCACGCAAGGAAGTGCCTGACAGTCAGGACCCACCTGGTCGAAGCGTACGTAGCGTTGTCATTCTGGTTGCGAATGTGTACGTACATACTGGTCGATGTAGAGGCACAGACGTGTCGTAGTAGAGGCGCGCACGTAGCATGTACACGTACGTATAGCGGCCAGGGTGCAAGAAAGTAAATACGGCCATGTACATACATACGGGCGGGGTCTCGAACGCCTACTCACGCATACGTATTGCCAGGGCTCGTGTACATGGCTGGGTTGGAACGGAGAAACAACTGTTGGGGAACGTAGTAATTTCAAAAAATTTCCTACGCACACGCAAGATCATGGTGATGATATAGCAACGAGGGGAGAGTGTTGTCTACGTACCCTTGTAGACCGAAGCGGAAGCGTGACGCAACATAGAGGAAGTAGTCGTACGTCCTCCGGTTCAACCGATCCAAGTACCGTTACTCCGGCACCTCCGAGTTCTTGACACGCGTACAGCTCGATGACGCACCCTCGATCTCCGATCCAGCAGAGGCGCCGAGGGGAAGTTCCGTCAGCACGACGGCGTGGTGACGATCTTGATGTTCTCCTGTTGCAGGGCTTCGCCTAAGCACCGCTACAATATGACCGAGGTGTAATATCGTGGAGGGGGGCACCGCACACGGCTAAGGAACGATCAATGATCAACTTGTGTGTTCTAGGGTGCCCCCTTACCCCCGTATATAAAGGAGGGAGGGAGGAGGTGGCCGGCCCTAGGGGGGGCGCGCCATGAGGAGGGGGAAACCTACTCCAAGTAGGTTTCCCTCTCTTTTCCTTATCTTATTTGGATGGGGAAGGAAAGAGTACTAGTATTAGGAAGTAGTACTAGTAGTAGTAATAGGAAGAGGGGGAAGGAGAAAGGAAAGGGGGGGCCGGCCCCCCTCCCCAATTCGGATTGGGCTTGGGGGGGCGCGCCCCCTCCCTTGCTCCTTCTCTCTTCCTCCTACATGGGCCCAATAAGGCCCATATACCTCCCGGGGGGTTCCGGTAACCTCCCGGGGCTCCAAACTTCTCCGGAACCTTTCCGGTGTCCAAATATATCCATCCAATATATCAATCTTTATGTCTCGACCATTTCGAGACTCCTCGTCATGTCCGTAATCATATCCGGGACTCCGAACAACCTTCGGTACATCAAAATACATAAACTCATAATATAACTGTCATCGAAACCTTAAGCGTGCGGACCCTACGGTTCGAGAACGATGTAGACATGACTGAGACACATCTCTGGTCAATAACCAATAGTGGGACCTGGATGCCCATATTGGTTCCCACATATTCTACGAAGATCTTTATCGGTCAAACCGCATAACAACATACGTTGTTCCCTTTGTCATCGGTATGTTACTTGTCCGAGATTCGATCGTCGGTATCCAATACCTAGTTCAATCTCGTTATCGACAAGTCTCTTTACTCGTTCTGTAATACTTCATCTTATAACTAACTCATTAGTTACATGCTTGCAAGGCTTAGGTGATGAGTATTGCCGAGAGGGCCCAGAGATACCTCTCCGACAATGGAGTGACAAAACCTAATCTCGAATTATGCTAACTCAACATGTACCTTCGGAGACACCTGTAGTACTCCTTTATAATCACCCAGTTATGTTGTGACGTTTGGTAGTACCCAAAGTGTTCCTCCGGTAAACGGGAGTTACACAATTCTCATAGTTACAGGAACATGTATAAGTCATGAAGGAAGCAATAGCAGAATACTAAACGATCAAGTGCTAAGCTAACGGGATGGGTCATGTCAATCACCTCATTCTCCTAATGATGTGATCCCATTAATCAAATGACAACACATGTCAATGGTTAGGAAACATAACCATCTTTGATTAATGAGCTAGTCAAGTAGAGGCATACTAGTGACTATATGTTTGTCTATGTATTCACACATGTATCATGTTTCCGGTTAATACAATTCTAGCATGAATAATAAACATTTATCATGATATGAGGAAATAAATAATAACTTTATTATTGCCTCTAGGGCATATTTCCTTCAGTCTCCCACTTGCACTAGAGTCAATAATCTAGATTACATAGTAATGATTCTAACACCCATGGAGTCTTGGTGCTGATCATGTTTTGCTCGTGAGAGAGGCTTAGTCAACGGGTCTGCAACATTCAGATCCGTATGTATCTTGCAAATCTCTATGTCTCCCACTTGGACTTGGTCCCGAATGGAATTGAAGCTTCTCTTGATGTGCTTGGTCCTCTTGTGAAATCTGGATTCCTTTGCCAAGGCAATTGCACCAGTATTGTCACAGAAGATCTTCATTGGTCCCGATGCACTAGGTATGACACCTAGATTGGAAATGAACTCCTTCATCCAGACTCCTTCATTTGCTGCTTCAGAAGCAGCTATGTACTCCGCTTCACATGTAGATCATGCCACGACGCTTTGTTTAGAACTGCACCAACTTACAGCTCCACCGTTTAATAAAAACACGTATCCGGTCTGCGATTTAGAATCGTCCGGATCAGTGTCAAAGCTTGCATCGACGTAACCATTTATGACTAGCTCTTTGTCACCTCCATATACGAGAAACATATCCTTAGTCCTTTTTAGGTATTTCAGGATGTTCTTGACCGCTGTCCAGTGATCCACTCCTGGATTACTTTGGTACCTACCTGCCAAGCTTATTGCTAAGCATACGTCAGGTCTGGTACACAGCATTGCATACATGATAGAGCCTATGGCTGAAGCATTGGGAACATTTTTCATTTTCTCTCTATCTTCTGCTGTGGTCGGGCATTGAGTTTGACTCAACCTCACACCTTGTAGCACAGGCAAGAATCCTTTCTTTGCCTGATCCATTTTGAACTTTTTCAAAATTTTGTCAAGGTATGTACTTTGTGAAAGTCCTATTAAGAGTCTTGATCTATCTCTATAGATCTTGATGCCCAATATGTAAGCAGCTTCACCGAGGTCTTTCATAGAAAAACTTTTATTCAAGTATCCCTTTATGCTATCCAGAAATTCTATATCATTTCCAATTAATAATATGTCATCAACATATAAAACTAGAAATGCTACAGAGCTCCCACTCACTTTCTTGTAAATACAGGCTTCTCCAAAAGTCTGTATAAAACCATATGCTTTGATCACACTATCAAAACGTTTCTTCCAACTCCGAGATGCTTGCACCAGTCCATAAATGGAACGTTGGAGCTTGCACACTTTGTCGGCACCTTTTGGATCAACAAAACCTTCAGGTTGCATCATATACAACTCTTCTTCTAGAAATCCATTCAAGAATGCAGTCTTGACATCCATTTGCCAAATTTCATAATCATGAAATGCAGCAATAGCCAACATGATTCGGACAGACTTAAGCATCGCTACGGGTGAGAAAGTCTCATCGTAGTCAACCCCTTGAACTTGTCGAAAACCTTTTGCAACAAGTCGAGCTTTGTAGACAGTAACATTACCATCAGCGTCAGTCTTCTTCTTAAAGATCCATTTATTCTCAATGGCTTGCCGATCATCGGGCAAGTCAACCAAAGTCCATACTTTGTTTTCATACATGGATCCTATCTCAGATTTCATGGCCTCTAGCCATTTTGCGGAATCTGGGCTCATCATCGCTTCCTCATAGTTCGTAGGTTCATCATGGTCTAGTAACATGACTTCCAGAATAGGATTTCCGTACCACTCTGGTGCGGATCTTACTCTGGTAGACCTACGAGGTTCAGTAGAAACTTGATCTGAAGTTTCATGATCAATATCATTAGCTTCCTCACTAATTGGTGTAGTTATCACAGGAACCGGTTCTTGTGATGAACTTCTTTCCAATAAGGGAGTAGATACAGTTATCTCATCAAGTTCTATTTTCCTCCCACTCACTTCTTTCAAGAGAAACTCCTTCTCTAGAAAGGATCCGATTTTAGCAACGAAAATCTTGCCTTCAGATCTGTGATAGAAGGTGTACCCAATTGTCTCCTTTGGGTATCCTATGAAGACACATTTCTCCGATTTGGGTTCGAGCTTATCTGGTTGAAGTTTCTTCAAGCATCGCAGCCCCAAACTTTGAGAAACGACAACTTTGGTTTCTTGCCAAACCACAGTTCATAAGGCGTCGTCTCAACGGATTTTGATGGTGCCCTATTTAACGTGAATGCGGCCGTCTCTAAAGCATAACCCCAAAACGATAGCGGTAAATCGGTAAGAGACATCATAGATCGCACCATATCAAGTAAAGTACGATTACGACGTTCGGACACACCATTTCGCTGTGGTGTTCCAGGTGGCGTGAGTTGCGAAACTATTCCACATTGTTTCAAATGTAAACCAAACTCGTAACTCAAATATTCTCCTCCATGATCAGATCGTAGAAACTTTATTTTCTTGTTACGATGATTTTCTACTTCACTCTGAAATTCTTTGAACTTTTCAAATGTTTCATACTTGTGCTTCATCAAGTAGATATACCCATATCTGCTCAAATCATCTGTGAAGGTGAGGAAATAACAATATCCGCCACGAGCCTCAACATTCATCGGACCACATACATCTGTATGTATGATTTCCAACAAATCTGTTGCTCTCTCCATAGATCCGGAGAACGGTGTTTTGGTCATCTTGCCCATGAGGCACGGTTCGCAAGTACCAAGTGATTCATAATCAAGTGATTCCAGAAGTCCATCGGTATGGAGTTTCTTCATGCGTTTTACACCGATATGACCTAAACGGCAGTGCCACAAATATGTTGCACTATCATTATCAACTCTGCATCTTTTGGCTTCAACATTATGAATATGTGTATCATTACTATCGAGATTTAATAAAAATAGACCACTCTTCAAGGGTGCATGACCATAAAAGATATTACTCATATAAATAGAACAACCATTATTCTCTGATTTAAATGAATAACCGTCTCGCATCAAACAAGATCCAGATATAATGTTCATGCTCAACGCAGGCACCAAATAACAATTATTCAGGTCTAAAACTAATCCCGATGGTATATGTAGAGGTAGCGTGCCGACCGCGATCACATTGACTTTGGAACCATTTCCCACGCGCATCGTCACCTCGTCCTTAGCTAATCTTCGCTTAATCCGTAGTCCCTGTTTCGAGTTGCAAATGTTAGCAACAGAACCAGTATCAAATACCCAGGTGCTACTGCGAGCATTAGTAAGGTACACATCAATAACATGTATATCACATATATCTTTGTTCACTTTGCCATCCTTCTTATCCGCCAAATACTTGGGGCAGTTCCGTTTCCAGTGTCCAGTCTGCTTGCAGTAGAAGCACTCAGTTTCAGGCTTAGGTCCAGACTTGGGTTTCTTCACTTGAGCAGCAACTTGTTTGCCGTTCCTTTTGAAGTTCCCCTTCTTCTTCCCTTTGCCCCTTTTCTTGAAACCAGTGGTCTTGTTGACCATCAACACTTGATGCTCCTTTTTGATTTCTACCTCCGCGGCTTTCAGCATCGCGAAGAGCTCGGGAATACTCTTGTTCATCCCTTGCATATTATAGTTCATCACAAAGCTCTTGTAGCTTGGTGGTAGTGATTGGAGAATTCTGTCAATGACGCTATCATCCGGAAGATTAACTCCCAGTTGAATCAAGTGATTATTATACCCAGACATTTTGAGTATATGCTCACTGACAGAACTGTTCTCCTCCATCTTGCAGCTGTAGAACTTATTGGAGACTTCATATCTCTTAATCCGGGCATTTGCTTGAAATATTAACTTCAACTCCTGGAACATCTCATATGCCCCATGACGTTCAAAACGTCGTTGAAGACCCGGTTCTAAGCCGTAAAGCATGGCACACTGAACTATAGAGTAGTCATCAGCTTTGCTCTGCCAGACGTTCTTAGCGTCGTCAGTTGCATCAGCAGCAGGCCTGGCACCTAGCGGTGCTTCCAGGACGTAACTCTTCTGTGCAGCAATGAGGATAATCCTCAGGTTACGGACCCAGTCCGTGTAATTGCTACCATCATCTTTCAATTTCGTTTTCTCAAGGAACGCATTAAAATTCAACGGAACAACAGCACGAGCCATCTATCTACAAACAAACATAGACAAGCAAAATACTATCAGGTACTAAGTTCATGATAAATTTAAGTTCAATTAATCATATTACTAAAGAACTCCCACTTAGACAGACATCTCTCTAGTCATCTAAGTGATTACGTGATCCAAATCAACTAAACCATGTCCGATCATCACGTGAGATGGAGTAGTTTCAATGGTGAACATCTCTATGTTGATCATATCTACTATATGATTCACGCTTGACCTTTCGGTCCCCGTGTTCCGAGGCCATATCTGTATATGCTAGGCTCGTCAAGTATAACCTGAGTATTCCGCGTGTGCAACTGTTTTGCACCCGTTGTATTTGAACGTAGAGCCTATCACACCCGATCATCACGTGGTGTCTCAGCACGAAGAACTTTCGCAACGGTGCATACTCAGGGAGAACACTTCTTGATAATTAGTGAGAGATCATCTTAAAATGCTACCGTCAATCAAAGCAAGATAAGATGCATAAAGGATAAACATCACATGCAATCAATATAAGTGATATGATATGGCCATCATCATCTTGTGCTTGTGATCTCCATCTTCGAAGCACCGTCGTGATCACCATCATCACTGGCGCGACACCTTGATCTCCATTGTAGCATCGTTGTCGTTACGCCATCTATTGCTTCTACGACTATCGCTACCGCTTAGTGATAAAGTAAAGCAATTACAGGGCGTTTGCATTTCATACAATAAAGCGACAACCATATGGCTCCTGCCAGTTGCCGATAACTTCGGTTACAAAACATGATCATCTCATACAATAAAATATAGCATCATGTCTTGGCCATATCACATCACAACATGCCCTGCAAAAACAAGTTAGACGTCCTCTACTTTGTTGTTGCAAATTTTACGTGGCTGCTACGGGCTTAAGCAAGAACCAATCTCACCTACGCATCAAAACCACAACGATAGTTTGTCAAATAGACTCCGTTTTAACCTTCACAAGGACCGGGTGTAGCCACACTCGGTTCAACTAAAGTGAGAGAGACAGACACCCGCCAGCCACCTTTAAGCACGAGTGCTCGTAACGGTGAAACCAGTCTCGCGTAAGCGTACGCGTAATGTCGGTCCGGGCCGCTTCATCTCACAATACCGCTGAACCAAAGTATGACATGCTGGTAGGCAGTATGACTTATATCGTACACAACTCACTTGTGTTCTACTCGTGCATATAACATCAACGCATAAAACCTAGGCTCGAATGCCACTGTTGGGGAACGTAGTAATTTCAAAAAATTTCCTACGCACACGCAAGATCATGGTGATGATATAGCAACGAGGAGAGAGCGTTGTCTACGTACCCTTGTAGACCGAAGCGGAAGCGTTGACGCAACGTAGAGGAAGTAGTCGTACGTCCTCCGGTTCAACCGATCCAAGTACCGTTACTCCGGCACCTCCGAGTTCTTGACACGCGTACAGCTCGATGACGCACCCTCGATCTCCGATCCAGCAGAGGCGCCGAGGGGAAGTTCTGTCAGCACGACGGCGTGGTGACGATCTTGATGTTCTCCTGTTGCAGGGCTTCGCCTAAGCACCGCTACAATATGACCGAGGTGTAATATCGTGGAGGGGGGCACCGCACACGGCTAAGGAACGATCAATGATCAACTTGTGTGTTCTAGGGTGCCCCCTTACCCCCGTATATAAAGGAGGGAGGGAGGAGGTGGCCGGCCCTAGGGGGGGCGCGCCATGAGGAGGGGGAAACCTACTCCAAGTAGGTTTCCCTCTCTTTTCCTTATCTTATTTGGATGGGGAAGGAAAGAGTACTAGTATTAGGAAGTAGTACTAGTAGTAGTAATAGGAAGAGGGGGAAGGAGAAAGGAAAGGGGGGGCCGGCCCCCCTCCCCAATTCGGATTGGGCTTGGGGGGGCGCGCCCCCCTCCCTTGCTCCTTCTCTCTTCCTCCTACATGGGCCCAATAAGGCCCATATACCTCCCGGGGGGTTCCGGTAACCTCCCGGGGCTCCAAACTTCTCCGGAACCTTTCCGGTGTCCAAATATATCCATCCAATATATCAATCTTTATGTCTCGACCATTTCGAGACTCCTCGTCATGTCCGTAATCATATCCGGGACTCCGAACAACCTTCGGTACATCAAAATACATAAACTCATAATATAACTGTCATCGAAACCTTAAGCGTGCGGACCCTACGGTTCGAGAACGATGTAGACATGACTGAGACACATCTCTGGTCAATAACCAATAGCGGGACCTGGATGCCCATATTGGTTCCCACATATTCTACGAAGATCTTTATCGGTCAAACCGCATAACAACATACGTTGTTCCCTTTGTCATCGGTATGTTACTTGTCCGAGATTCGATCGTCGGTATCCAATACCTAGTTCAATCTCGTTATCGACAAGTCTCTTTACTCGTTCTGTAATACTTCATCTTATAACTAACTCATTAGTTACATGCTTGCAAGGCTTAGGTGATGAGTATTGCCGAGAGGGCCCAGAGATACCTCTTCGACAATCGGAGTGACAAAACCTAATCTCGAATTATGCTAACTCAACATGTACCTTCGGAGACACCTGTAGTACTCCTTTATAATCACCCAGTTATGTTGTGACGTTTGGTAGTACCCAAAGTGTTCCTCCGGTAAACGGGAGTTACACAATTCTCATAGTTACAGGAACATGTATAAGTCATGAAGGAAGCAATAGCAGAATACTAAACGATCAAGTGCTAAGCTAACGGGATGGGTCATGTCAATCACCTCATTCTCCTAATGATGTGATCCCATTAATCAAATGACAACACATGTCAATGGTTAGGAAACATAACCATCTTTGATTAATGAGCTAGTCAAGTAGAGGCATACTAGTGACTATATGTTTGTCTATGTATTCACACATGTATCATGTTTCCGGTTAATACAATTCTAGCATGAATAATAAACATTTATCATGATATGAGGAAATAAATAATAACTTTATTATTGCCTCTGGGGCATATTTCCTTCAACAACGTCGTCGTTGTGTTCATGGGGAGGCAACGAAATGCGTAGTGTTCATCAGGAGGCAACGGAACACGTGGGAGCCAACCGGCTTGGACAGAACAGCCGATGGAAACGAGGCCTGGCGTACCACACAACAGAGGAAACGGCCTTGTGTTCGACCGGCCATGTTCAAAACAGGATCCTGTTCATTGGGAGGGGTCTGGCGTACCGCAAAACAGAAGAAACAGACTTGTGTTGGACCTCTACGGTCGAAACGGGGTCCTGTTGATCGGGAAGGGGTGTGGCGTACGCAAAACGGAGGAAACGGACTTGTGTTGGAGCGCTACGGTCGAAACGGGGGTCCTGTTCATCGGGAGGGGTGTGGCGTACCGCAAAACGGGACTCCACGAGATATTGTTCATCTCCACCATCGACCCCCTCCAACCTCCAAGGGCTACTGCTCATCCACCATCGACCTCCTCCAGCCTCCACCTGCGACTGTTCATCCACGGGCTCCTGTTCATCCAGCCTCCACCGTGCGCTACTCCACCGGCTACTGTTCAACCAGCCCTCTCCACGGGCTCCTGTTCAACCACCCCTCCACGGGCTACTGTTCATCCAGCCCTCCATCGTCTACTGTTCATCTAGCCCTCCACGGGGTCGTCCTGTTCATCCAGCCCCCCACGGGGTCCTGTTCATCCAGCCCCAACTGGCTCGATCGATCGGGGTCCTGTTCATCCAGAGGCAACACCACGGGGTCATGTTCATCCACCCCCACCGGGAACTGTTCATCCAAACCCCCCCAGCAACGCTCACTGTTCATCTAGAGGCAGCATCGATCGGCTTCAGTTAGCAGTTGTAGCGAAGGAATCGCTCGATCGGGTTCAGTTAACAGGCATCGATCGATCGCTCGGGTTCAGTAACACGTAGCCTACAGTGCAATCGCTCGGGTTCACTAGGCGAACGCCTCGCTCGGGTTCAGTTAGAGCCCAACGCCTCGCACCCACGCGCGTGCGTGTAGGAGAGAAACGCGCAAACCTCCATGCATCGCTCGGCCCCGACCACCCACCGTAACCGGGAACACCCTGAAATTTTCCTCTCCCTCGCTTCTACCACGGTTTTTCCGTCATGGATGGCCCAAAGAATGTCATGCAGCTGCGTCTCCGGCCCGCCCAGGACGAAAAGCCCATTTTCTGTCATGATTTTTTGACATAGAAGTAGGAGCCCACCACATCTATGATGATACCGGGTTTTGTCACAATTATCATCATAGAAGTGTCATAAGTATGATAGAAAAAAATTTCGTTCGACTCAAAATGTCACGGATGTGTCTTTTTTTGTAGTGGCTCCTTGCTGGCTATACAGTGTGCACCATGGCTTAGGCCGGCGCTTATATGGTGGAGGCGTCGGTGATTTGGGTGGAAGGTGTCGCGCTCGCGCCGGTGGTAGGCCCATGTGGGATGTGGAAGGACGAGGAGGATGGGGGTCGGGTGTGGATTACCTGCCTGGATAGGCGAGGCCGAGGGGCGTGAAGGAGGGTCGGTGGCGAGGAGGCGGCCGCGCTGCAAGCAAGGAGTGAAGGTTTCAACTTGGAAAGGAAGGCGGAAAGAGGGGAAATGTGGCTTTTGGTAAGGGGGAGGGGGCGGGGAGCTAGATATTTCCGCAGAAGCCGAAAATTTGGAATCGCTTCAGCCAAAAAACTGGCGCGCAAAGTGTCATCAGACACGGTCCCTTATTCAGAACTGTGTACGATATGTGAACATCACAAACAATTCAGATAGCTTAAACCGTGTGTGTTGAGTTTGAACGTCAAAAATTTTGGTTCGAATTTCCCTGGTTACAATGGTCATCCACGTCATTGCATAATTTGTGTACACAAAGGAGACTAACTTCTTAATCGAGCAAGTTCAGCAATTAAACAGAGCTAGCTGACCTAAACATTACTCTAACAAATTAATGACCGGCGCTCTTAATTAAACAAAACAAAGAGTACTACTACGGCTGGTGCTCGTCGATCTCCGCCGCCGCCTCCATGTCCAGCTCGCGCCCAACGGTCTCCTGGGGAAGGGGCTCCACGGCATCAATTGCACCATACTCGGCAAGCATCTCGCCATCCGCGTCCGCCATAACTTTGGAAAAGGCTGCCACAAGCCGGGCGTGGGAGGATGCCATGTGGGCTCTGGCGGGCTCTGTTGTGGCAAGGTATGCCGCGCAGGAACGGATGGCTGCTCGAACTCTCTCGGCGATTGCCAGCTCTTTAGCCGTGGGTAGCCGACCATTGTCGGAGAAGCTTCGTTCGATTTGTGCGGTGACCGCCACGACATGGGTGTGGACGGCCTCGACATGGTAGTGGGCGGCCTCCAGTAGGGCTAAGGCCGCCGCTGCGGAACGGACAGCTGCTATGCCGCTCTCGCTAGTTGCTATCCCCTAGGCAGATGCTGCTACCGCCGCCTGAGAAGCAACAGTGGTCGTTTGGGCTGCCTTGGCCGCCCAGACGCAAACTGCGGTCGCCCTCACGAAGTTTGATAGCATGCACCTGGCGGCTGTGGCCGCGCTCTCGCCGTAGTGGGCTGCCGAAGTTGCCCTCACGACGTGGGTCCACGTCTCCATCTTTCACCGGCGACGAATGAACAGTGAAATGATATTTGGGGAGTGAGCTAGCTAGTATGCTTGACACACCGGCTGTGGACTGTAGCTGACGCATCTTCTCTCGTAAGGCATGGGCGTACTATACACCAAAGGTGCTCCAAGATATTTTGTGCTGCATCTCACATGGTTGGTAATAATAAACTGTGTGTGATCTACTTGATTTATCGTCTTGATCATTTGAATTACGTAATGGGGTCACAACTACAAAGGATGGTGTTTGAATTGTTAGAACTTTTATCTGCAGTGAACATGCAACTATAGGTGTGTCGTCAAAAAAATTGGAATTATTCGGGGTTCGTTTGTACATTTTTATACATTAACTGGGTTTTCCAGGCATTTTATGCGCATAATTCAAATTTGAACTAAATGCACTTGCTCCAGTGCATATAAACTTATTGAAAAATAAAATATGTGTCCTTAGTTGAATGCTTAGGTCCCATGCAAGAAACGGGAATGAATTTCAAACACCCTGCCACCGTCACACGGCCGCAAACATTGAGATACCTGGTTTTTAAATTCCAGTAAATACAAAACACATCTGAAATTCATGAAACTTGGCATGATATCATGTATCGGCATCAACATGCGGTGGTAAATGTTTTATCCCATTTGGGCAGGTTCGGGTATATGCTTCTCACAAACCGGAGCTTCTCCCAACAAGCATGATGGTTCTCGGTAGGGAAGTCCCACCTTTGGGGATGAAATGATATCCATTGCCTCTTATTGCTTTCATTTTTTTTCTCGTGTCAACATAGATACATGAGTGTTTTGTCATTTTTATGATTTTTCGGGGTTCGTTTGGACATTTTTATGCATTAACTGCGTTTTCAATGCATTTATGTGAATAATTTAGATTTGAACTACATGCACATGCTCCAGTGCATATATATTGGTTGAAAAATAAAATCTGTGTCCTAGGGTGCATGCTTAGGACCCATGCAAGAAATGGGAATGAATTTTGAACACCAGGGCACCGTTGATTGTCGACAAAACATTGAGATGGCTGATTTTTAAATTCTGTTATATCCAAAACTCGTCTGAAATTCATGAAACTTGACAGGCTATCATGGAGCGGCATCAGCATGCCGTGGTACAAATTTTGTCCCATTTGGGGCAGGTTTGGGTATATTCTTCTCACAAACCGGAGCTTCTCACGACAAGCATGATGGTTTTCGGTAGGGAACGTCCCAACTTTGGGGATGAAACGATATCCATTGCCTCTTATTGCTTTCAATTTTTTTTCTCCTGTCAACATAGAACAACAGGAGTGTTGTGTGAATTTTTGTGATTTTTTAGGGTTCGTTTGGACATTTTTATGCATTAACTGAGTTTTCAATGCATTTATGTGCATAATTCAAATTTGAACTACATGCACATGCTCCAGTGCATATAAACTGGTTGAAAAATCAAATCTGTGTCCTAGGGTGCAAGCTTAGGTCACATGCAAGAAATGGGAATAAATTTCGAACACCAGGGCACCGTTGATTGCCGGCAAAACATGGAGATGCCTGGTTTTTAAATTCTAGTAAATCCAAAACTCGTCTGAAATTCATGAAACTTGGCATGCTATCATGGAGCGGCATCAACATGCCGTGGTACAAACTTTGTCTCATTTGTGGCAGGCTTGGGTGTATGCTTCTCACAAACCGGAGCTTCTCACAACAAGCATGATGGTTTTCGGTAGGGAACGTCCCACCTTTGGGGACGAAACGATATCCATTGCCTCTTATTGCTTCCAATTTTTTTTCTCGTGTCCACATAGAACAACAGGAGTGTTGTGTGAATTTTTGTAATTTCGGGGTTCATTTGGACATTTTTATGCATTAACTGAGTTTTCAATGCATTTATGTGCATAATTATAATTTGAACTACATGCACATGCTCGAGTGGATATAAATTGGTTGAAAAATCAAATCTGTGTCCTTGGGTGCATGCTTAGGTCCCATGCAAGAAATGGGAATGAATTTTGAATACCAGGGCACCGTTGATTGTCGGCAAAACATTGAGATGCCTGGTTTTTAAATTCTATCAAATACAAAACTCGTCTGAAATTCATGAAACTTGGTATGCTATCATGGAGTGGCGTCAACATGCCGTGGTACAAACTTTGTCCCATTTGGGGCAGGTTTGGGTATATGCTTCTCACAAACCGGAGCTTCTCACAACAAGCATGATGGTTTTCGGTAGGGAACGTCCCACCTTTGGGGACGAAACGACATCCATTGCCTCTTATTGCTTTCAATTTTTTTTCTCGTGTCAACATAGAACAACATGAGTGTTGTGCGAATTTTTGTGAATTTACGGGGTTCGTTTGGACATTTTTATGCATTAACTGAGTTTTTAGTGCATTTATGTGCATAATTCAAATTTGAACTACATGCACATGCTCCAGTGCATATAAATTGGTTGAAAAAAATCAAATATGTGTCCTAGGGTGCATGCTTAGGTCCCATGCAACAAATGGGAATGAATATCAAACACCCTGCCACCGTCACTCAGCCGAAAACATTGAGATACCTGGTTTTTAAATTCTAGTAAATCCAAAACTCGTCTGAAATTTATGAAACTAGGCATGATATCATGTATCGGCATCAACATGCCGTGGAAAAAAGTTTGTCCCATTTGGGGCAAGTTTGGGTATATGCTTCTCACAAACCGGAGCTTCTCACAACAAGCATGATGTTTCTCGGTAGGGAACGTCCCACCTTTCGGGACGAAACGATATCCAATGCCTCTTATTGATTTCAATTCTTTTTCTCGTGTCAACATAGATACAGGAGTGTTGTGTAAATTTTTGTGATTTTTTGGTGTTCGTTTAGACATTTTTATGCATTAACTGAGTTTTCAGTGCATTTATGTTTATAATTCAAATTTGCACTACATGCACATGCTCCAGTGCATATATATTGGTTGAAAAATCAATTCTGTGTCCTAGGGTGCATGCTTAGGTCCCATGAAAGAAATGGGAATGAATTTTGAACACCAGCGCACCGTTGATTGCCGACAAAACATTGAGATGCCTGGTTTTTAAATTCTAGTAAATCCAAAACTCGTCTGAAATTCATGAAACTTGGCATGCTATCATGGAGCGGCATCAACATGCCGTGGTGCAAATTTTGTCCCATTTGGGGCAGGTTTGGGTATATGCTTCTCACAAACTGGAGTTTCTCACAACAAGCATGATGGTTTTCGGTAGGGAACGTCCCACCTTTGGGGACGAAACGATATCCATTGCCTCTTATTGCTTTCAATTTTTTTTTCTCGTGTCAACATAGAACAACAGGAGTGTTGTGTGAATTTTTGTGATTTCTCAGGGTTCGTTTGGACATTTTTATGCATTAAGTGAGTTTTCAATGCATTTATGTGCATAATTCAAATTTGAACTACATGCACATGCTCCAGTGCATATAAACTGGTTGAAAATCAAATCTGTGTCCTAGGATGCATGCTTAGGTCCCATGCAAGAAATGGGAATGAATTTCGAACACCAGGGCACCGTTGATTGCCGGCAAAACATTGAGATGCCTCGTTTTTAAATTCTAGGAAATCCAAAACTCGTCTGAAATTCATGAAACTTGGCATGCTATCATGGAGCTGCATCAACATACCGTGGTACAAATTTTGTCTCATTTGTGGCAGGTTTGGGTATATGCTTCTCACAAACCGGAGCTTCTCACAACAAGCATGATGGTTTTCGGTAGGGAAAGTCCCACCTTTAGGGACGAAAGGATATCCATTGCCTCTTATTGCTTCCAATTTTTTTTCTCGTGTCAACATAGAACAACAGGAGTGTTGTGTGAATTTTTGTGATTTTTCGGGATTCGTTTGGAAATTTTTATGCATTAACTGAGTTTTCAATGCATTTATGTGCATAATTCAAATTTGAACTACATGCACATGCTCGAGTGCATATAAATTGGTTGAAAATCAAATCTGTGTCCTTGGGTGCATGCTTAGGTCCCATGCAAGAAATGGGAATGAATTTTGAATACCAGGGCACCGTTGATTGCCGGCAAAACATTGAGATGCCTGGTTTTTAAATTATAGTAAATCCAAAACTCGCCTGAAATTCATGAAAGTTGGTATGCTATGATGGAAGGGCATCAACATGCCGTGGTACAAAATTTATCCCATTTGGGGCAGGTTTGGGTATATGCTTCTCACAAACCGGAGCTTCTCACAACAAGCATGATGGTTTTCGGTAGGGAACGTCCCACCTTTGGGGACGAAACAATATCCATTGCTACTTATTGCTTTCAAATTTTTTTCTCGTGTCAACATAGAACAACAGGAGTGTTGTGCGAATTTTTTTTGATTTTTGGGGTTCGTTTGGACATTTTTATGCATTAACTGAGTTTTCAATGCATTTATGTGCATAATTCAAATTTGAACTACCTACACATGCTCCAGTGCATATAAATTGGTTGAAAAATCAAATCTGTGTCCTAGGGTGCATGCTTAGGTCCCATGCAAGAAATGGGAATGAATTTCAAACACCAGGGCACCATTGATTGCTGGCAAAACATTGAGATGCCTGGTTTTTAGATTCTAGTAAATCCAAAACTCTTCTGAAATTCATGAAACTTGGCATGCTATCATGGAGCGGCATCAACATGCCGTGGTACAAATTTTGTCTCATTTGGGGCAGGTTTGGGTATATGCTTCTCACAAACCAGAGCTTCTCACAACAACCATGATGGTTTCCGGTAGGGAACGTCCCACCTTTGGGGACGAAACAATATCCATTGCCTCTTATTGCTTCCAATTTTTTTCTCGTGTCAACATAGAACAACTGGAGTGTTGTGTGAATTTTTGTGATTTTCGGGGGTTCGTTTGGACATTTTATGCATTAACTGAGTTTTCAATGCATTTATGTGCATAATTCAAATTTGAACTACATGCACATGCTCTAGTGCATATAAATTGGTTGAAAAATCAAATCTGTGTCCTTGGGTGCATGCTTAGGTCCCATGCAAGAAATGGGAAAGAATTTCGAACACCAGGGCACCGTTGATTGCCGGCAAAACATTGAGATGCCTGGTTTTTAAATTCTAGTAAATCCAAAACTCGTCTAAAATTCATGAAACTTGGCATGCTATCATGGAGCAGCATCAACATGCCGTGGTACAAATTTTGTCCCATTTGGGGCAGGTTTGGGTATATGCTTCTCACAAACCGGAGCTTCTCACAACAAGCATGATGGTTTTCGGTAGGGAACGTCCCACCTTTGAGGACGAAACGATATCCATTGCCTCATATTGCTTTCAATTTTTTTCTCGGGTCAACATAGAACAACAGGAGTGTTGTGTGAATTTTTGTGATTTTTCGGGGTTCGTATGGACATCTTTATGCATTAACTGAGTTTTCAATGCATTTATGTGCATAATTCAAATTTGAACTACATGCACATGCTCTAGTGCATATAAATTGGTTGAAAAATCAAATCTGTCTCCTAGGGTGCATGCTTAGGTCCCATGCAAGAAATGGGAATGATTTTCAAACACCAGGGCACCGTTGATTGCCGGCCAAACATTGAGATGCCTGGTTTCTAAATTCTAGTAAATCCAAAACTCATCTGAAATTCATGAAACTTGGCATGCTATCATGGAGCGGCATCAATATGCCGTGGTACAAATTTTATCTCATTTGGGGCAGGTTTGGGTATATGCTTCTCACAAACCGGAGCTTCTCACAACAAGCATGATGTTTCTCGGTAGGGAACGTCCCACCTTTCAGGACGAAACGATATCCATTGCCTCTTATTGATTTCAATTCTTTTTCTTGTGTCAACATAGATACACGAGTGTTGTGTAAATTTTTGTGATTTTTTGGTGTTCGTTTGGACATTTTTATGCATTAACTGAGTTTTCAATGCATTTATGTTTATAATTCAAATTTGGACTACATGCACATGCTCCAGTGCATATATATTGGTTGAAAAATCAATTCTGTGTGCTAGGGTGCATGCTTAGGTCCCATGAAAGAAATGGGAATGAATTTTGAACACCAGCGCACCATTGATTGCCGGCAAAACATTGAGATGCCTGGTTTTTAAATTCTAGTAAATCCAAAACTCGTCTGAAATTCATGAAACTTGGCATGCTATCATGGAGCGACATCAACATACCGTGGTGCAAATTTTGTCCCATTTGGGGCAGGTTTGGGTATATGCTTCTCACAAACTGGAGCTTCTCACAACAAGCATGATGGTTTTCGGTAGGGAACGTCCCACCTTTGGGGACGAAACGATATCCATTGCCTCTTATTGCTTTCAATTTTTTTTCTCGTGTCAACATAGAACAAGAGGAGTCTTGTGTGAATTTTTGTGATTTCTCAGGGTTCGTTTGGACATTTTTATGCATTAAGTGAGTTTTCAATGCATTTATGTGCATAATTCAAATTTGAATTACATGCACATGCTCCAGTGCATATAAACTGGTTGAAAAATCAAATCTGTGTCCTAGGATGCATGCTTAGGTCCCATGCAAGAAATGGGAATGAATTTCGAACACCAGGGCACCGTTGATTGCCGGCAAAACATTGAGATGCCTCGTTTTTAAATTCTAGGAAATCCAAAACTCGTCTGAAATTCATGAAACTTGGCATGCTATCATGGAGCTGCATCAACATACTGTGGTACAAATTTTGTCTCATTTGTGGCAGGTTTGGGTATATGCTTCTCACAAACCGGAGCTTCTCACAACAAGCATGATGGTTTTCGGTAGGGAAAGTACCACCTTTAGGGACGAAAGGATATCCATTGCCTCTTATTGCTTCCAATTTTTTTTCTCGTGTCAACATAGAACAACAGGAGTGTTGTGTGAATATTTGTGATTTTTCGGGATTCGTTTGGAAATTTTTAGGCATTAACTGAGTTTTCAAAGCATTTATGTGCATAATTCAAATTTGAACTACATGCACATGCTCGAGTGCATATAAATTGGTTGAAAATCAAATCTGTGTCCTTGGGTGCATGCTTAGGTCCCATGCAAGAAATGGGAATGAATTTCGAACACCAGGGAACCGTTGATTATCTACAAAACATTGAGATGCCTGGTTTTTAAACTCTAGTAAATCCAAAACTCGCCTGAAATTCATGAAAGTTGGTACGCTATGATGGAAGGGCATCAACATGCCGTGGTACAAAATTTACCCCATTTGGGGCAGGTTTGGGTATATGCTTCTCACAAACCGGAGCTTCTCACAACAAGCATGGTGGTTTTCTGTAGGGAACGTCCCACCTTTGGGGACGAAACAATATCCATTGCTACTTATTGCTTTCAAATTTTTTTCTCGTGTCAACATAGAACAACAGGAGTGTTGTGCGATTTTTTTTTGATTTTTTGGGGTTCGTTTGGACATTTTTATGCATTAACTGAGTTTTCAATGCATTTATGTGCATAACTCAAATTTGAACTACCTGCACATGCTCCAGTGCATATAAATTGGTTGAAAAATCAAATCTGTGTCCTAGGGTGCATGCTTAGGTCCCATGCAATAAATGGGAATGAATTTCAAACACCAGGGCACCGTTGATTTCCGGCAAAACATTGAGATGCCTGGTTTTTAGATTCTAGTAAATCCAAAACTCTTCTGAAATTCATGAAACTTGGCATGCTATCATGGAGCGGCATCAACATGCCGTGGTACAAATTTTATCTCATTTGGAGCAGGTTTGGGTATATGCTTCTCACAAACCAGAGCTTCTCACAACAACCATGATGGTTTCCGGTAGGGAACGTCCCACCTTTGGGGACGAAACAATATCCATTGCCTCTTATTGCTTCCAATTTTTTTTCTCGTGTCAACATAGAACAACTGGAGTGTTGTGTGAATTTTTGTGATTTTCGGGGGTTCGTTTGGACATTTTATGCATTAACTGAGTTTTCAATGCATTTATGTGCATAATTCAAATTTGAACTACATGCACATGCTCTAGTGCATATTAATTGGTTGAAAAATCAAATCTGTGTCCTTGGGTGCATGCTTAGGTCCCATGCAAGAAATGGGAATGAATTTCGAACACCAGGGCACCGTTGATTGCCGGCAAAACATTGAGATGCCTGGTTTTTAAATTCAAGTAAATCCAAAACTCATTTGAAATTCATGAAACTTGGCATGCTATCATGGAGCGGCATCAACATGCCGTGGTACAAATTTTGTCCCATTTGGGGCAGGTTTGGGTATATGCTTCTCACAAACCGGAGCTTCTCACAACAAGCATGATGGTTTTCGGTAGGGAACGTCCCACCTTTGGGGACGAAACGATATCCATTGCCTCTTATTGCTTTCAATTTTTTTTCTCGTGTCAACATAGAACAACATGAGTGTTGTGTGAATTTTTGTGATTTTTCGCAGTTCGTATGGACATCTTTATGCATTAACTGAGTTTTCAATGCATTTATGTGCTTAATTCAAATTTGAACTACATGCACATGCTCCAGTGCATATAAATTGGTTGGAAAATCAAATCTGTCTCCTAGGGTGCATGCTTAGGTCCCATGCAAGAAATGGGAATCAATTTCAAACACCAGGGCGCCGTTGATTGCCGGCAAAACATTGAGATGCCTGGTTTTAAAATTCTAGTAAATCCAAAACTCGTCTGAAATTCATGAAACTTGGCATGCTATAATGGAGCGGCATCAACATGCCGTGGTACAAATTTTGTCTCATTTGGGGCAGGTTTGGGTATATGCTTCTCACAAACCGGAGCTTCTCACAACAAGCATGATGGTTTTCGGTAGGGAACGTCCCACCTTTGGGGACGAAACGATATCCATTGCCTCTTGTTGCTTCCAATTTTTTTTCTCGTGTCAACATAGAACAACACGAGTGTTGTGTGAATTTTTGTTATTTTTCAGGGTTCGTTTGGTCATTTTTATGCATTAGCTGAGTTTTCAATGCATTTATGTGCATAATTCAAATTTGAACTACATGCACATGCTCTAGTGCATATAAATTGTTTGAAAAATCAAATATGTGTCCTTGGGTGCATGCTTAGGTCCTATGCAAGAAATGGGAATGAATTTCGAACACCAGGGCACCGTTGATTGCCGGCAAAACATTGAGATGCCTAGTTCCTAAATTCTCGTAAATCCAGAACTCGTCTAAAATTCATGAAACTTGGCATGCTATCATGGAGCGGCATCAACATGCCGTGGTACAACTTTTGTCCCATTTGGGGCAGGTTTGGGTATATGCTTCTCATAAACCGAAGCTTCTCACAACAAGCATGATGGTTTTCGATACAAAATTTCCCACCTTTGGGGACGAAACGATATCCATTGCCTCTTATTGCTTTCAATTTTTTGTCTTGTGTCAACATAGAACAATAGGAGTGTTGTGTGAATTTTTGCGATTTTTCGGGGTTCGTTTGGACATCTTTATGCATTAACTGAGTTTTCAATGCATTTATGTGCATAATTCAAATTTGAACTACATGCACATGCTCCAGTCCATATAAATTGGTTGAAAAATCAAATCTGTGTCCTTGGGTGCATGCTTAGGTCCCATGCAAGAAATGGGCATGAATTTCAAACTCCAGGGCGCCGTTGATTGCCGCCAAAACATTGAGATGCCTGGTTTTAAAATTCCAAAATTCTGTTTACCATTCACGTGACGCCACGTGTCTTGGTTTTAATGGCTGTAGGAAGTGCCGTGCGGACAGCTGCTTGACCTTGACTGAATGGGAGGCTTGCGAGCGCCGTCCGGTGCGCAGGCTGACCGAGAGGCATGCAAGCTATCCTCGAGAGCGTAGGCTCACCAGGAAGCGTTCGAGCTATACGCTGCGCAGGCTCACTGGGAAGCGAGCCCTTTGACTTCCATGGCCGACCACCTTGCTCGCGTCCTCTCCATTAATGGCGCCCAAGCCACAGTTTAATTCCCTTTTTAAATATAAAACAGTCATCGCCAACGTTTTAGTTAGAATACCCGTATGCAAACCGACAGCTTCCCCAGGAAGCCAAGATAAAATGTGCCGAGCAGGATTTCTGCAGCTCTTGATTGCAAACGATTTAGATAGAACACCCGTACGCAAAGTGAGAGCAGCGCAGGATTTGTGCATCCCTTCAACGCAAATGGTTGTTCTGGTTGACCCGTGTGCAACCACGTACAAACAATTTGGTAAGATTTGCATCTGTCATATTGGGTATGTTGCCATTTGTCAAACTGGAAAGATTTACACTTGTTGATCTAGTAAAGTTTCTATTTGTCAATCCTTGTAACACTGCGATTTCTCAAAATATGCAGCTAGAAATCATTAGCTATGTAATTTTTGCAACTAAAATTCAGTAATTAAGCATAGATTTCATTCATAGATTAAGCAGTCGTTCTTAATTTATACAAACAGTTCAACTCGACAGCTGAACCGACCAAACTTCTCCCCAATTGTTGCCAACCACGTACTGAAATAGCTAGTTCAACTATATATACTAGCTAATTTTAAGTACGTTGTACAGTTCGACCACACATCTATAGTCAGATGAACTGAACAAAATAGCCCCTAAATACTACTACTACCACGGAGGGGCTTTGTGCTACTTCCGACAGCCTCTCCTCTGCTGAGCGCGCTCAGTAAGACACAGAGGAGGAGGAGGAGCCTACCGACGAGCTGGAAAAATGCAATAGGTGCATGCCGCTGCTGCACGTCAGCGACGCCTGCTGGCTCGAACGCCCACTGCCGCTCGAGACGATCCCTCTCGAAGCAGTTAGACTGCTTGTAGATCTCCTGATTACTCACCTCAACGTCGGCGTGTACTGCGGCCACGACTGCGGTAAGGCTCTTTGCGTGCTCGACAAGGCACTCCTCCTCCTCCCACAGGAACTTGATGTAGCGCGCAAGGTCACTGATGCACGTGCGGGTCTCCACGTCCACCTCCCTCCTTCGGGCGGTGGTGGGGGAGCGGGTGATGATCCCGGCGGTCGACGGTGGGCTGGCGGCCATGATGGTTGCTACCTCTTGAGCACTGCGTTAGTTTTCCCTTGAAGAGGAAAGGGTGATGCAGTAAAGCAACGTAAGTATTTCCCTCAGTTTTTGAGAACCAAGGTATCAATCCAGTAGGAGTCCACGCACGAGTCCCTCGCACCAACACAAACAAACAAGAACCTCGAAACCAATGCGATAAAGGGGTTGTCAATCCCTTCACGGTCACTTACGAGAGTGAGATCTGATAGAGATGATAGGATAATATTTTTGGTATTTTTGTGATAAAGATGCAAAGTAAAATAAAAGGAAATAAAAATAGCAAAGTGTTGGAAGATTAATATGATGAAAATAGACCCGGGGCCCATAGGTTTCACTAGTGGCTTCTCTCAAGATAGCATAAGTATTTGCGATGGGTGAACAAATTACTGTCGAGCAATTGGTAGAATTGAGCATAGTTAGGAGAATATCTAGGTATGATCATGTATATAGGCATCACGTCCGAGACAAGTAGACCGACTCCTGCCTGCATCTACTACTATTACTCCACACATCAACCGCCATCCAGCATGCATCTAGAGTATTAAGTTCATGAAGAACAGAGTAACGCATTAAGAAAGATGACATGATGTAGAGGGATAAACTCATGCAATATGATATAAACCCCATCTTTTTATCCTCAATGGCAACAATACAATACGTGCCTTGCTGCCCCTACTGTCACTGGGAAAGGACACCGCAAGATTGAACCCAAAGCTGAGCACTTCTCCTATTGCAAGAAAGATCAATCTAGTAGGCCAAACCAAACTGATAATTCGAAGAGACTTGCAAAGATAACCAATCATACATAAAAGAATCCAGAGAAGATTCAAATATTGTTCATAGATAATCTTGATCATAAACCCACAATTCATCGGATCTCGACAAACACACCGCAAAAGAAGATTACATCGAATAGATCTCCACAAGAGAGGGGGAGAACATTGTATTGAGATCGAAAAAGAGAGAAGAAGCCATCTAGCTAATAACTATGGACCTGAAGGTCTGAGGTAAACTACTCACACTTCATCGGAGAGGCCTTGGAGGTGATGTAGAGGCCCTCCGTGATCAATGCCCCCTCCGACGGAGATCCGGAAAAGGGCCCAAGATGGGATCTCTCGGGTACAGAAAGTTGCGGCGGTGGAAATAGGGTTTTGGCTCCGTATCTGGTAGTTTGGGGGTACGTAGGTATATATAGGAGGAAGAAGTACGTCGGCGGAGCAATGAGAGGCCCACGAGGGTGGAGGGCATGCCCGGGGGGGGGGGGGAGTAGGCGCGCCCCCCTACCTTGTGCCTTCCTCGTTCGTTGCTTGATACATCTCCAACGTATCTACTTTTCCAAACACTTTTGCCCTTGTTTTGGACTCTAATTGATTTGAATGAAACTAACCCGGACTGACGCTGTTTTCAGCAGAACTGCCATGATGTTGTTTTATGTGTAGAAAAGAGAAGTTCTCGGAATGTCCTGAAAATCCACGGAGGCACTTTTTGGAATTAATAAGAATTTCTGGGCGAAAGAAATACATCAGGGGGGCCACACCCTGTCCACGAGACGGGGGGGGGGGGCCTCCTGGGCGCGCCCCCTATCTCGTGGGCCCCCTGGACCTCCACCGACCTTAACTCCAACTCCCTATATTCACGTTCGGGGAGAAAAAAATCAGAGAGAAAGTTTCATCGCGTTTTACGACACGGAGCTGCCGCCAAGCCCTAATCTCTCTCGGGAGGGCTGATCTGGAGTCCGTTTGGGGCTCCGGAGAGGGGGATTCGTCGCCGTCGTCATCATCAACCATCCTCCATCACCAATTTCATGATGCTCACCGTCGTGCGTGAGTAATTCCATCGTAGGCTTGCTGGACTGTGATGGGTTGGATGAGATTTACCATGTAATCAAGTTAGTTTTGTTAGGGTTTGATCCCTAGTATCCACTATGTTCTGAGATTGATGTTGCTATGACTTTGCTATGCTTAATGCTTGTCACTAGGGCCCGAGTGCCATGATTTTGGATCTGAACCTATTATGTTTTCATGAATATATGTGTGTTCTTGATCCTATCTTGCAAGTCTATAGTCACCTATTATGTGTTATGATCCGACAACCCCGAAGTGACAATAATCGGGATACTTCTCGGTGATGACCGTAGTTTGAGGAGTTCATGTATTCACTATGTGCTAATGCTTTATTCCGGTTCTCTATTAAAAGGAGGCCTTAATATCCCTTAGTTTCCGCTAGGACCCCGCTGCCACGGGAGGGTAGGACAAAAGATGTCATGCAAGTTCTTTTCCATAAGCACGTATGACTATTTACGGAATACATGCCTACATTACATTGATGAATTGGAGCTAGTTCTGTGTCACCCTATGTTATAGCTATTACATGAGGAATTGCATCCGGCATAATTATCCATCACTGATCCATTGCCTACAAGCTTTTCACATATTATTCTTCGCTTATTTACTTTTCCGTTGCTGTTGTTACAACTACTACAAAACCCCAAAAACAATTATCTTTACTTTTGCCACAGTTACCTTTATTATCATACTACTTTGTTACTAAATACTTTACTGCAGATACTAAGTTATCCAAGTGTGGTTGAATTGACAACTCAACTACTAATACTCAAGAATATTCTTTGGCTCCCCTTGTGTCGAATCAATAAATTTGGGTTGAATACTTTACCCTCGAAAGCTGTTGCGATCCCCTACACTTGTGGGTTATCAAGACTAATTTCTGGCGCCGTTGCCGGGGAGCATAGCTCAGTCACTTGGGATTTATATCTGTTGATCAGTATGAAGAACTTGAAAGACGACAGAACTACGATTTTGCCCTCAACTACGAGGGGAGGTAAGGAACTGCCTTCTAGCTCTGCACTAGATTCTCCTTCCGTTATTAGTAAGCTAGCGACACCTAAACCTGCTACTGCTATGAATTCTGATATGTCGCATGTTATTGATGATGCCACTTCTGCTATGCATGATGAAACTACTTCTGTGCGTGATACTACTTTGCCATTAGGTGAATTTCTTGATGAACAACTTTCTAGAGTTAGGGGGAATGAAATTATTGAAGATGCTATTATTGATGATAGTGATGATGAAAATTCTCCCAATGATTATGAATTGCCTGTTGTTCCTAAGGGTTATGTTATGAATGAAGAAGCTGCTAGAGCTATCTTTGCTTGCAATGATAGATATGATCTTAAGAAATTATTAGCTAAATGGAAGCAGCAGTCTCTTAATGCTAGAATGAAACCTGACCCTACTTTTGCTACTTCACCTATTTGTGTTACTGATAAGGATTATGAATTCTCTGTTGATCCTGAGATTATTACTTTAGTTGAATCTGATCCTTTTTATGGCCTTGAATCGGAAACTATTGTGGCACATCTTACCAAGTTAAATGATATAGCTACTCTGTTTACTCATGATGAGAAGTCTCGCTATTATTATATCCTTAAGATATTTCCGTTCTCATTAAAGGCTGATGCTAAGACTTGGTATAATTCTCTTGCTCCTGGTTGTGTGCGTAGTCCCCAGGATATGATTTATTACTTCCCCTGCTCATAAAAACAAGCTGCCTTGCGGGAAATATATAATTTTGTGCAAATCAAAGAAGAGAGTCTCCCACAAGCTTGGGGGAGGCTTCTCCGGCTACTTAATGCTTTGCCTGACCATCCTCTTAAGAAAAATGAAATACTTGATATCTTTTATAATGGACTAACCGATGCTTCCAAGGACTACTTGGATAGTTGTGCTGGTTGTGTTTTCAGGGAAAGAACAGTCGATGAAGCTGAATTACTATTGAATAATATGTTGACTAATGAAAATAATTGGACTCTTCCTGAGCCAGTTCCTGAGGCAATTCCTGAACCAGTTGAGCCAACTCCTGAGCCTATTCCTAAACCCACTCCGAAGAAGAGAGGTGTTTTATTCCTCAGTCCTGAAGATATGCAAGAGGCAAAGAAATCAATGAAAGAAAAAGGTATTAAAGCTGAAGATGTTAAGAATTTACCTCCTATTGAAGAAATACATGGTCTTAATATACCGCCTGTTGAAGAACCACATTGTCTTGATAACCCGACACAAGTAGTAAAGGTAAATTCTCTCTATAGATATGATAAAGTTGAAATCCCCTCTACTAAATTTCATAGCCCATGCTCAGATGAATTTGATGACTATGGCTAGACAAGAAAGTTTTAATGCTTATTTTGGTAGAGAGTTAAAGAATAATGCCTTCGAGATAGAATGTGTGAGTGATAATATGGTTAGAGGTAAAGGTGAACTCAAACTCATTAGCAAATATACTTCTATGGTCGCTACTCAAGCTGAGCAAGTACTCAAAGCTCAAAATGATTTGCTTGATGAATTAAATAATAAAAATGACTTTGCTGTTAGAGTGGCTACTAGAACTGGTAGAATGACTCAGGAACCTTTGTATCCTGAAGGCCACCCTAAGAGAATCGAGCAAGATTCTCAAAGAAACAATTTAGAGGCACCTAGTTCTTCCAAAAATAAGAAAAAGAAAAATGATAGAACTTTGCATGCTTCTAGTGAACCTACTCTAGACACACCTGAGAATCCTAATGATATTTCTATTTCTGATGCTGAAACACAATCAGGTGATGAACATGAACCTAGTGATAATGTTAATGATAATGTTCATGTTGATGCTCAACCTAGCAAAAACAATGAAGTAGAGATTGAACCTGATGTTGATCTTGATAACCCACAATCAAGGAATCAATGTTATGATAAGAGAGATTTTGTTGCTACGAAGCACGGTAGAGAAAGAGAACCATGGGTTCGGAAACCCATCCCTTTCCTCCTAAACCATCCAAGACAAAGGATGATGAGGATTTTGAGCGCTTTGCTGAAATGATTAGACCTATTTTCTTACGTATGCGCTTAACTGATATGCTCAAAGTAAACCCTTACACTAAATATATGAAGGATATCATTACAAATAAAAGAAAGACACCGGAAGCTCAAATTTCCACCATGCTTGCTAATTACACTTTTAAGGGTGGAATACCAAAGAAACTTGGAGATCCGGGGGTACCAACTATACCATGCTCCATTAAAAGATATTATGTTAGAACTGCTTTATGTGATCTTGGAGCCGGTGTTAGTGTTATACCTCTCTCTTTATATCGTAGACTTGAATTAAATAAGTTGACACATACTGAAATATCTTTGCAAATGGATGATAAATCAACTGCTATACCGGTCGGTATTTGTGAGGATGTGCCTGTTGTGGTTGCAAATGTCACTATCTTAACGGACTTTGTTATTCTTGATATTCCCGAGGACGATAGTATGTCTATTATCCTTGGTAGACCTTTTCTTAATACTGCAGGGGCTGTTATTGATTGCAACAAAGGCAATGTCACTTTTCATGTTAATGGTAATGAGCATACAGTACACTTTCCGAGGAAACAATCTCAAGTTCATAGCATCAATTCTATTGGAAAAGTTCCAACTATTATTATTGGAGGTTTTGAATTTCGTCTCCCTACTGTCAAGAAAAAGTATGATATTCTTATTGTTGGGGATTTTCATATCCCCGTTGAGGTAACTTAGTGTTATTCGAAATTTCTCCGGTTCCGTGTTATTCGGAATGAGTTTGTTAACAAGACTTGATCAACCTTGTTAGTGGATTCATTTTGATGATCATGAGATGGATGAAACTAGAAGGCACAACCTTCTGTACCCACTTTTTACTTTCTGTTATTTAGAATAAATAAAGCAAAAATAGTATTATCCGTCTGTTTTCTGAATTATCCGTGCATTAAAAAAATATCCCGAAAAGAACGGGCTCACGGACGATTCATTGGCGCCACCGTTTGGCCAAAAGAACGCCCCCGCATGCTGCGCAAGCTTGCGCTGTAAGCCGTCTGCGGCAGCGGGGTGACAAGACGTGCGAGAGGAGGACGAGAGGACACGTACACATACAGTTAATAAAAAAACATTTGCGATTTAATTACCTACTACACCCCATCCTGGTTTATAAGTAGGATATAACTAATAAAATATGAATGCATGTCGCCATAGATTATATCGTTGGAGTCGTATTTGAACATAGTTTCCAGCTATACAACTTTTGTAACATGCATTAACACTTATTTGGTTAAATTGAAGGTTATACACCAGCATGCGTTTACCCGCAACACACACGGCTTATTCCATCACAAACAACTTTGATGGATGAACTATCTGCCACGTATTGCACATGCAACTCTAATATGATTGGTGCTTGATGTCTCCGACATCGCTCGCACAGTTCGTCTTATTTGCCACATATCACTATGCCGTCCTCTGCTCGCATCCCTCGGCAAGCTCTGCTCGCCGTTAGGCGCTGCAGCGCGCTGTGCTCACCGTTAGGCGCCGCGACGTGCTCTGTCGCGTCCATTGGCGCGCTCTGCTCGCGTCTGTCAGCGCACTCGGCTTGTGGACAACTTTTCCTTGAGGCGACCATGCAACGCTCTGCTCGCGTCCCTTCGCGCGCGCTCTGCCAGCAGTTGGGCATGCACACGATCATGTCGGGGGCCCCATATGCATGCGGTTGCGCCGCGCGCATTGCCACGCGATGCAGTTACGTGCGGCACGATGGAGTTACGCGCTGCAAATTAGAACTGCCATCAGGGCCTGCCGATATTCCTGGCCATCCGGCTTCCCCTTTAATTCCCGCGGCCATTGTAACTGTCGTGGAATTAACAGGTCAGATGTCCTTAGTGTCAGGACTTAGTCGCGAGGCCAACGCATCTATATGGTAGCTTGAGAGGGGTTGGGTGGAATCGAGAGACGCAACACAAGACAGGGATTTAGACAGCTTCGGGCCCCGGGAAACATCATCCGGTAAAAACCCTACATGCTGTTTGAGGCTAGGTCTCATTATCATCATGAGGGAGTCGCCGTAAATCGGCTCTCCTCTTTGTGTCTAGCCCTAAGATTGTTTCTACTTGCTTGTAGCTTGTCCCTCCTTGGGGAGCCCTGCCCCTCCTTATATATGTTGAAGGGGCGGGTTACATGTGGAGTCCTATTAGGATTAGGACTAGTCTCCCTTCTAATACAAATCGGATACAAGTCCGGGTCTTCCTTGTAAAGTAAATATTCCTCACGCCTTTTCTCTTAAACCGGCCCACCATAGCATGATCCGGCCTTCCATAAACCGCCCGTTGGGCCACCGGGTCTTGTCGCTCCTCTGACCCGCCTGCCGAATAACCAATGAACCGTAAACCGCCATGTCCAAGTGGGTTGTCAGTGAATCGCCAAACTCTAGCCGGGTCATACATCCGGCGGTTTATACCGCGGGGTATATCCCCGACATTAGCCCCCAGTTTAATTTGGATTTATCCATGTTAAACTAATCTGCAACAAGAACAAATTTGTCGGGTTGTGCTCCGGTTTAAATATACTTGTAAGCCGGCACTTGATCATCCTTAAATCCTTGTCATTTCTTCCTTCCAAGTTAATAACCATCTTCATAATCAATTTGCTTGCAGAAGATATTTGTAAATAAAGAATCCATTTGAATCGGCCTTCAATGCTTTGACTTGACAAAAATATTAGTCTCTGAAATATTCAACTGATATCCAGCCGGCTTGAAGATGTAAAACTTGCCGGTTTATGATTACCACCATTGTCTGGTTATAAAAACTGATAATTCCGTGTCATGATTGTTGCCAACACCGGTTCATGATTGTTGCTAATGCCGGTTCATGATTATTGATGACGCCGGGTTACAGACATAGGGTCATAATGATTGGTGACGCCGGGTTAATCCAGTTTGCTCAAAACAGAGAATTTGAAAATAGTTCTTCGATAATAATATAATACCTGTAGCCCCCAAGTCTTGAGCAGAACAAAGTGATGGCTTAAGACTTGCTTCAATATAAATACTGCCACTTAAGAAAAAATCCATGTTGTTCATCCCAGTGACTAGTAAAAACTGAATACTCCATACTATGTAGCCCCCAAGTGCCGGGTTATCATGCTTACAACAACCTGGGACTTGCAATTGTCTTATACTCATAAAAACTTCAACCAGTGTAGCCCCCAAGAGCCGGGTCATTATGCAATAATAAGCAGGGACTTTGTAGGTATAATCATGTAGATTTGAGCAATGATGTGTAGCCCCCAAGGGCCGGCTCAGTAAGATAATATTGAGCTGGGACTTTAATATATACTTCAATGAAAATAACATCATATGATGTAACCCTCATCATGGGACTTGAATCCACGTCCACAATGTTAAGAGCCTTGTGCTTTACCAACTGAGCAGTGGACTCTTCAATATAATGAATAAAAAGCTTTGTACCTTCAACTGTTGACAGGAGCAATTGGTAGCCCCCAAGGGCCGACTCATTATAATGTGATGAGTCGGGTCTTCAATAATATGAGCAGAAAATTACTTTGCATTAGCCCCCAAGTGTCATGGTGCATGCTTGCAGCGACATGAGACTTGCATGTAATCTCAATTTGAATAATGTAGCCCCCAAGTGCCGGGTCGTGAGCCTGCAGCGACTCGGGACTATTCCTTCCATTGTAGAATAAATCATATCCTTTGATAAAATAATAACTGTTGCGCTAAAGCGACTTTGAAAACTCAATAATACTGGTTACTAATAACCATAAAAATCCAGCCATGTTGGCTATTCAAGATAATATAATCCGGTATGAAAAATTCACCCAATATCATAATGAAAATTCAGCCAAATTTGGCTATTTGAATAATATAACCCAATCATTTATAAGCGCATGATTCCAATGGCGCAATCCAAATATATACTGGCGACGTATAGTCCAAAGCCAGGCCGGTTTAATAAACTCCGGATAATTTCCCATCATATACTGGCGACTTATCGTCTTAAAGCCATGCCGGTTTAATAAACACCGGATAATTTATCATCATGCTTTATTCAACCTGTCTCTGCATACAACAAGTTTAAAGTGTCCTGGCGGTTTACCACCGGACGGGTCATAATGCCCAACATATAACCCAGGTTTATAACCAAGGCTGCACTTAAGAATAATCAATGCAATATATCATACCTGTGATATTGAATCACATCATTGGTTTACCAATTTTTTGTAGAAAGAGTGATAACCCCAATCTTGAGTAATGATAGCTCCTTTCATACTGTGCCGGTTGATGATAAACCGTACCGGGTTGTGATAAACACCGGTTTAACCATATATAATACTGGCGACTCGTAGTCAAACCAGACCGGGCTGATAGTCTCCGGATTATAACTTGATCCTGTATTGACAACTTGTAATTGAAAGTCAAGCCGGGTTGATAAACACCGGTTTACTCCATAATAGGATGGTAACATAAAATCAAACCGGGCAGATGGCCTTCGGATTAAGATTTGACCGTGTTCCGTCAATTTGTAATTGACAGTTGAACCGGATTAAAACGTTGTCGGTTTAAAAAACGCAACAAAAATCAAATAACAGTTATGAAAAAAATATGGAAGCAAAGGCAATGATAAGACCATTTGCAAAAAGAGGCTTTACTGAGCCGATCAGATGGTGTTACCATGGTCGGACACGACCAAGCTCCCAATAAGGTGTAGCTATGGTTCAAGTCAGCCAGGTCCCCAAATGATTCGTGGCATATATGCCAGATCAAGAGGCGTGGCAATGGTTCGGGTTCGACCAAGCCCCCAAGTGATTTTGTGGCCTTAGGCTGACCAAGAGGCGTGACTGGTTCAGACTTGACCATGTCCCCAAGTGATCTGGTGGCTGTCGCCTATCAAAAGGTGTCGCGTTGGTTCGGACATGACCAAGGCCCCCAGTGATGTTATGGCACTAGGCCGATCAAGAGGCGTGGCTATGGTTCGGATACGACCAAGCCCCCAAGTGACCAATAATATGATAAGCCAATAAGGCATGATACCCATGTTTGGACCGCGCATCATGGCAGCAAGTCTTCTTTGGCACCCTTTAACTTTTTGCAAGAGATAAATCCTTCTTGAACCGGGATTTTGAACCGGATATTGAGAGCTTCAAGGATTTGTGGGAGACATCTTTCCCTTGAACCGGATTTCAAACCGGAATCCTTATTTTTAGCCGGAAATTTTCTAACGGCCTTTAAACTCGAACTTGCGAGAAGTTAATTTCCTTTTGAACCGGACATTGTTAAACCGGATTTGAGTGCTTCAGAGCTTTGTAGGAGAATAGATTTTTCTTGACCCGGATTGTAAACCGGAGTCATTTCTGATGACCCGGAACTTCTTCGAGCCGGGATTGTATAACTGTCATATACTTCCTAAGCCGGAAATTTTCTGACGGTCTTTAAACTTTCATCAATATAATAGTAGCCTCCGGGACCGGGTTATCCTTCCCTCCATCGTCCTGGGGTTCTTAAATTTTCTGAAACTGGCAAGATTCGCTGAGTCATGTCATCGTAGCCCCCGAGTCTCAAAGGTGACTCGAGGAGTTGGCTTGAGACTCTCCATATTTGACCGTGATATAAACCGGCATAACTTGTATATCATTGGCGTTGATAGCATGATGTGAATCCATAGAAGGTTGAGGTGACTGCGGCGGGTTGTAAATGATCCCATATAAGCCGTGTCAGCAACTCGGCCAATGGTTCCTTCCAACTGGCGATTTGAAGTTAATCAAAACTGTAGTGGCGGTGATTTGTGCGCCCAATAACCAGCTCATGCAGACAGGTGCGGCCCGGTATGTTGATGTAGACCAGGCCGCGAGAGACGGACGGAAAATACGACCGCAGCATCAGAGGCCGCACAGACAGATGAGTCAGTCGCGGTGCTGTAAACCGGTTCGGACGGGCGAGTTGATGTAAACCGGGCCGTAAGGGCGGCGTCTTGCACGCGTCCATTCACCGTGCAATGTGGAACGGACGAACACCGGGCAGGACGTTGCCAGCGCGTGCTTCGTACCCATGGTATAAACCACGTTTATAATGAATAATTTTCCTGCATACAATATTGCAGACCAAGGCAAAGATAAACTGCTCTTTAACAAAAATAATATGCACTAATAAAATATATATTAGATGAATATCACCTGATGTGTTAGGCTAGAAATTATCCGCCATGGAGTTGATGATCACCACAGTGATGCTAAAATTAATCACGGCCGAGTCGGCCAGACGAGCAGACGGATGATCCGGCCGCGGTGTTGTAAACCGGTGCGGACGAGCAAGTTGTCCTCCGTGTTGTAAACCGGCGCGGACGCATGAACCTGTGGCCAGGGCGGACGGGCGAGTCGTCCGTGGTGCTGTAAGGTGGTACGGACGGGCGAGTTGGCCGGCACATTGATGTAACCCAGACCGCGGTACACGTGTCCGTGAATGGCATAAAAATTGTCCTGTGTAAAAATATTACAGGACAGAGTAATTGTTCTTTGACAAAAAATAATAAGTGTTTAATACATAAATTTAAATGAATACCACCTGATTTGGACGGACAGTATAACCACCGCAGCATCAGAAGCAGCTTCGGGGTGATGAATCGTACGCGGCCTTGTAAACTGGTGTGGATGATGAGTCAATCGCGGGCGCGGACTTTGGATTTGCTCCTCCACGCGAGCTAGTAGCACCTGATTAAGGCTCGGTTAACCCGGCTATCATGGATACCTCTGTCATTATATTCCCCTGTGTATCACGTAAGGAAAAAGGGATTTGTCACGTAGTGTCCGGGCCTGCAGCTTTTGACAGCATGCTGCTGCCCCACATGGCCTTCTTTGCAAGTTTTGTCTTAGCACATGCGGCTGTGCAGATCGGAAACCGCTCAACCTCAGGTAGCAGATCCTTGGCCGCCGTTGATCGCGGCAGCGGTGATTATTCTTTTTCAAGCTTCTGGTTCTGATGGATTGTACCTGCACGTGTGCACGCCGAACAGGGCTAGCCAGCGCAGTTCTCAGTGCCGCCACAACCACGTATTCGCAGGTACTTGTACGGCTGCAGGCGAAATTTTTTCCTGGGACTTGATCCGGCAGTAGCAACTCGTGAACGTACAGCTGGTCAGCTGCGGGCTTACGATGAGACGGAGCGGACCCATGACCAGAAAAAGGTTACGTGGCACAGTAGCTAACCCGGAACGCGTGCGCGCGGCTATCCGAGTTCGAATCTCATCTGCTCCAGATTTGACCGGTTGGTTCCTCTTGTTTTGGTAATACCATAATTATAAGGTCTGATGCAAACTACGATGTCTCCTGGTACTATCTCCTCGGGACTTGATATGAGTTGTAGCATCGACAACGGCTGCCCCCTTGTATAACAGCTCCTATCCGGTCTCGACTGTTGAAAAAACGATGTGCCCTCGGATTCGATGGGTCACCCAGCGATGCGTGGGGCGATGCACGAAAACCCTAAAAATCTTTTCGGCTTTGATGAATCTTGCATACTATCGTTCCGTGCCGGCTCTTCTTCATCTGATCACATCGCGAGCTTTCGATCCCTAGGAGAGATCCCTCCAAGAACTCAACACCACCGTGCGCACGCCCCACGGTAGTCTCTTCAATCTTTCCATCGTGCCCCACAGCACAACAAGCACACCCACGACGACACATAGAGAGGGGATGTCCGGTAGCGCTCCAATGGAGTTCGGCGAGCATAGAGTGGAGACCCACGCGAGGGAGACGGATCTCTCGGTGGTGTACACCATCGACCTGGCCGTGGTGGACGACTACATCAACAACGTTGAGCAGTTGCCACAGAGCCTTGCGACCGTTTCAACAGGTTTGTCAACAGCACCGACTACAAGTTTGCCACGATGGATAACAAAGACGATGTAAAAGCGCCCAGAGTTATGGGCTTGGCTTGCAAGAACCTTGTCGAAATCCGTGACCACTACAGGATCTGGGGTAGCATGAAGTAGGACTCCCTGGTCGAGCTCGCCTTGGCCATCATCGACCCCTACTACGAAAAGATGAAGCAGGATGCCCAGAGAACAAGTCCCTTATCCTAGCACAAGGCCTGGATGCGGAAATTGGATGAACCTCACCTCAGGTTCATGGCCAAGAGCGTGTACACATGCTACGAGATGCACAGGCGGATCGTTGACATGAGGAAGTGCCTCGTTACCCAAATCAACGAGCCCGGATTGAGCCACAAGAAGAGCAAGCGTCATAAGAAGTAGATGATGATCAGATGATCGTTTATGCTAGTTAATCATGCATGTAATATATAGTTTGCTTTATTGGTGTGTGTGGAAATGTCATGTGTGTAGTAGCCACCTATGTAATTATGCATGTAATAGTTTACTTTGGTGTGTGCAAATGCCATGGTTGTAGTAGCCACCTATGTAAGTGGATGTTTAATTTGGTTATGCAAGCATGTCCTTATAAGTGTGTGTGTGTGTGTGTGTATATATATATATATATATATATATATATATGTTGTTGTTCTATATGCAATCCCATCGCACAACACAGACGTCTTATTAGCAGCAACCGTTTGTGTTCTTATCGGTGTTCAGACACATTTCTGATTACAGACCTGTTTGCCGCGTATCACACAATTCTTGTTAAGTTGAACCGTTTCTGTTCTCATGTCTCAATGCAAACAGTTCATTCGAGTGAACCGCATGTCGTATATCGCACACACCTTTGATCTGGCTGACCCTTTCTTTTGTGTTGCCTAATCACAAACAATTCATCCGAGTGAACCGTATGTTGTGTATCGCACACGCCTCCATCTAGCTGCCCGTTTCTTTTGTTCCTCCTCATCGCAAACAGTTCATTGAACTGAACCATATGCCCTTCATCGCACACGCAACTAAAACCTGAACCGTGTTTGATGCATCCGTCATCGCAAACATTTTACACATTTCTGACGGTTTTCATACAGCACCGTTTGTGATTATGGCATCGCACACCGTTTTTCGAAGGGTCTCTGATCATAGTGTCGCATTAGCAGCATCCTGCAGTAGTGCTAGTAAATCCAAAACCCGTCTGAAATTCATGAACCTTGGCATGCTATCATGGAATGGCATCAGTATGCTGGGGTAAAAAATATTGTCCCATTTGGGGCAAGTTGTGGTATAAGCTTCTCACAAACCAGAGCTTCTCACAAGAAGCCTCATGGTTTCATTAGGAAAACGTGTCACCTTTGTGGACAAAACGATATTCGTCGCCTCTTCTTCCTTTCAATTTTTTTTCTGGTGTAAACATAGAACAACAGGAGTGTGGTGTTAAATTTTGGAATTTTTCGAGGATCATTTGGACATTTTTATACGTTAATTGAGTTTTCTAGGCATTTATGTGCAGAATTCAAAATTGACTACATGCACATGCTCCAGTCCATAAAAACAGGTTGCAAAATCAAATGTTTCTCCTTGGTTGCAAGATTAGGTCACATGCAAGAAATGAGAACGAATGGAAAACACCTTGACACTGTCGATCGGCCGCTAACATTGAGATACATGGTTTTAAATTCTAGTAAATCAAAAACTCGTCTAAAATTCATGAAACTTGACATGATATCATGGAACGGTAGTGACATGCCGTGGTAAAAATATTGTCCCATTTGGGCAGGTGTGGGTATAAGCTTCTCGCAAACCAGAGCTTCTCTCACAATAAGCCTGATGGTTTTGGTAGGGTACGTGCCACCTTGGGGAATGAAACGATATGTGTTGCCTCTTCTTACTTTCAAAATGTTTCTCATGTCAACATAGAACAACACGAGTGTTGTGTCAATTTTTGGGATTTTTCGGGGTTCGCTTGGAAATTTTTATACATTAACTGAGTTTTCTATGCATTCATGTGCATAATTCAAATTTGAACTACAGGCACATGCTCTAATGCATATAAATTAGTTGAAAATTCAAATATGTGTCCTTGGTTGCATGCTTAGGTCCCATGCAAGAAATGGGAATGAATGTCAAGCACCCTGCCACCGTCACTCGGCCGCACACATTGAGATACCTGGTTTTTAAACTCTAGTAAATCCAAAGCTCGTTTGAAATTCATGAAACTTGGCATGCTACCATGGAGCGGCATCAACATGTTGTGGTAATCTTTTTGTCCCATTTGGGGCAGGTTTGGGGATATGCTTCTCACAAACCAGAGCTTGTCACAACAAACCTGATGGTTTCGGTAGGGAACGTCCCACCATTGGGGACGAAACAATATCCATTGCCTCTTATTGCTTTCAAAAAATTTCTCGTGTCAACACAGAACAACAGGAGTGTTGTGTCAATTTTTGGGATTTTTCAGGGTTCATTTGGACATTTTATGCATTAATTGAGTTTTCAATGCATTTATGTGCATAATTCAAATTTGAACTACATGCACATGCTCTAATGCATATAAATTGGTTGAAATTTCAAATGTGTGTCCTTGGTTGCATGCTTAGGTCCCATGCAAGAAATGGGAATGAATGTCAAACACCCTACCACCGTCACTCGGCCGCAACATTGAGATACCTGGTTTTTAAATTCTAGTAAATCCAAAACTTGTCTGAAATTCATGAAACTTGGCATGCTATCATGGAGCGGCATCAACATGCCGTGGTAAAATTTTTGTCCCATTTGGGGCAGGTTTGGGTATATGCTTCTCACAAACCAGAGCTTCTCACAACAAGCATGATGGTTTCGGTAGGGAACGTCCCACCTTCGGGGACGAAATGATATCCATTGCCTCTTATTGCTTCCGAAAAATTTCTCGTGTCAACAGAGAACAACAGGAGTGTTGTGTCAATTTTTGGGATTTTTGGGGTTAGTTTGGACATTTGCATGCATTAGTTGAGTTTTAAATGCATTTATGTGCATAATTCAAATTTGAACTACATGCACATGCTCTAATGCATATAAATTAGTTGAAAGTTCAAATCTGTGTCCTTGGTTGCATGCTTAGGTCCCATGCAAGAAATGGGAATGAATGTCAAACACCCTGCCACCGTCACTCGGCCGCAAACATTGAGATACCTGGTTTTTAAATTCTAGTAAATCCAAAACTAGTCTGAAATTCATGAAACTTGGTATGCTATCATGGAGCGGCATCAACATGCTGTGGTAAAATTTTTGTCCCATTTGGGGCACGTTTGGGTATAAGTTTCTCACAAACTAGAGCTTCTCACAACAAGCCTAATAGTTTCGGTAGGGAACGTGCCACCTTTGGGGACGGAACGATATCCTGCCTCTTATTGCTTTAAAAAAATTTCTACTGTCAACATAGAACAACAGGAGTGTTGTGTTAAATTTTGGAATTTTTTGAGGTTCGTTTGGACATTCTTATACATTAACTGGGTCTTCTAGGCGTTTTATGTGCATAATTCAAATTTGAACTACATGCACATGCTCCAGTGCATATAAATTGGTTGAAAAATCAAATCTTGTGCTTGGGTGCATGCTTAGGTCCCATGCAAGAAATGGGAATGAATTTCAAACACCAGGGCACCGTTGATTGCCGGCAAAACGTTGAGATACTTTGTTTTTAAATTCTAGCAAATCCAAAACTCGTGTGAAATTCATGAAACTTGGCATGCTATCATGGAATGGCACCCGACATGCTGTGGTATTTTTCGTGTCCATTTTTAGAGAAGGCGCACTCGAATAACAGCCAACAAAGGCATTTTGAAACAAATAGCTGCCACTCTAACATCGCAAACGTTTGTATAATTCAAATCGTGTGCGTTATGTTAAGTATTCACGTGACGCCACGTGTCTTCGTTTTAATGGCTATAGGAGGTGCCGTGCGGACAGCTGCTTGACTGGACGGGAGGCGTGCGAGCAGGATCCGGTGTGCAGGCTGACTGAGAGGCGTGCGAGCAGGATCCGGTGTGCAGGCTCACCGGGAAGCGTGCGAGTTGTATGCTATGCAGGCTCACTGGGAAGCGAGACCTTTGACTTTCATGGCCTCCCGCCTTCCTCTCCATTAATGGTGCCCGAGCCGCTGCTTAATATGGGTGGCCTTACTGTTCGCCTCCCATTTCCCTCCCTCCCGCGGACCTATACCAACGCCATGGCACAAAAGGATCATCTGCCACTAGTCTTCAAGTTTGGTTAAGTTGACTCCGAACCGGAGGAAATAGAAAATAAGGAGGAATGGGGCCTCATGGACATGGCCCAGAACAAGCTGGCCGCGGTGGTTGCTACCCCCGCTCCCGTCCCAGCTCCCATCCCCGCGCCGACGCCGGCGACCATCCCCATAGCATTGACGGGCTAGTCACCGAGGACTATAGCAGAGGTGGAAGACGCGGGCGTCAGCGAGGTCTCCGCGGACCTGCACAAGCTCGTGTACATGCCAGCGCCCGTGCCCGTGCGCGCCCTTCCACCCACCACGGCGCTGGTCCCCGTGCGTGCCCCCCTCAGCGGCATGGGATGCCGCTCTCGACCGCTACCTCTCAGCGCCTCCAGGTGTCGTCCTCCCGCGCCCCGCCCGTCGATCGCGCGATGACATGATGTTTGATTTACAAGTGAAGAACATTCTGTGCTGCATTGAAGACTTCAACAACGGCGTCCCGGAGGAAGACAAGGACAAAACGGTGCAACACGCCTCCTCCGCCGCTGCCGGAAATAGTTTTTTCCTTGGGTTTAATACTGTATCTCGATCATATAAATATAAATTTGCAGTATGACTAAATGAAAGATATGGTTCGAGGCGAACTTGTGTTTTCTCTCTTAATGTAAAGACTTATCAAACGATTTTCTTTTGAAAAAAACATTAATGGTTTTTAAATATAAACCACTTATCGCAAACGTTTTAGTTAGAACACCCGTATGCAAACAGACAGCTTCCCCAGGAAGCCAAGGGAAAATGTGCCGAGTGCGGCTCTTGATCGCAAACGTTTTAGATAGAACACCCGTATGCAAAGTGAGAGCAGGATTTGTTCATCTCTTTGATACGTCCATTTTGCATCATGTTTTCTTACTGTTATTTATGATGTTTTTATGCAAAATAATGCTTTTTGGAGTAATTCTAATGCCTTTTCTCTCATAATTTACAAGGTACACACAAAGGGGGAGAATTCCGGCAGCTGGAAATCTGGACCTGGAAAAGCTACGTCAGGCCACCTATTCTACACAACTCCAAAGAAGGTGAAACTTCACGAAGATTTTTTATGAAATATTTGAGGAATATTGGAGCCAATAAGTACCAGAGGGGGGCCACCAGGTGGGCACAACCCACCTGGGCGCGCTAGGGAGCCCAGGCGCACCCTGGTGGGTTGTGCTCACCCAGTCCCACCTCCGATGCCCATCTTATAGTATATAAGTCATTTTGACCTATAAAAAATAAGGAGAAGACTTTTGGGACGGAGCGCCGCCGTGTCGAGGCGGAACTTGGGCAGGAGCACTTTTGCGCTCCGGCGGAGCGATTTCGCCGGGGGAACTTCCCTCCCGGAGGGGGAAATCATCATCATCATCATCACCAACAACTCTCCCATCTTGGGGAGGGCTATATCCATCAACATCTTCAACAACACCATCTCATCTCAAACCCTAGTTCATCTCTTGTGTTCAATCTTGTTACCGGAACTATAGATTGGTGCTTGTGGGTGACTAGTAGTGTTGATTACATCTTGTAGTTGATTACTATATGGTTTATTTGGTGGAAGACTATATGTTCAGATCCATTATGCTATTTAATACCCCACTATTATCATTTGTGAGTAGTTCCTTTTGTTCTTGAGGTCATGGGAGAAATCATGTTGCATGTAATCATGTGAACTTGATATGTGTTCGATATTTTGATAGTATATATGTTCTGATTCCCTTAATGGTGTCATGTTGTCGGGGAGACTGATCCACGAACACCTATGGGACCGGCGGACCGTGCCCCTTTCGGTTCGGCGGGGGGCGGAGACCGCACGAAGAGCAGATCGAGGCGAAGCACACGAGCAGTTTACCCAGCTTCGGAGCTCTCCGGAGAGATAACACTCCTACTGCTGCATGTCTATGTGTATTGAGTTCTTGCTCGGGAGCGCTGAGTGCTACAGTACACACTAGCTGCTAACGAGACCGAGCGTGAGTGTGTTTTTGGCTTCCCACCTCCCTCTACGTTGCGCATGGGCCTCCTTTTATATGCTCAAGGGGTCACCGACAGGTGGCAACATAGACAAGGGTAAAAATGGAAAAGGAGGGGTGGTTGGTACAGCTACCTGTACAGTGTATCCTACCTAACCCTGACGGCAGGGGACAAAGGCATTAAATGCCCGTCTGCATCGCCCAAATAGTGTAAAAAGGGACCGTCAGGGGCGCCACCGCTCGCCACGATGGCAATCTTGTCAGCGTCGCATGCCACCGCGCACCGCTGGCTACACAGCCTCTCGCCACGCGCGCCTGGAAGGGCCCCAGGGCGACACGTTGGTGGATGTGCTGGAGCATGGGTACAGAGTGGTCGCTTGTCGCGGCAAGCGCCTTGCCGCGGTTGTTGTCTTGTCGCGTCCAGAAGCTTGTCGCTCACCGGGCCTTGCCGGGACGCGTGGCATGTCGCGGCAAGTTCCTTGAGATGCCTTGGTTGGCCTTCCCGGCAAGCTCCTCTTGCCGGGGCCTTGTCTCCTTGGCTTGAATACTTTGTTCTTGAATGGCTCCAAAGGAACCACAGAGGACCTTGGCGGTCACCCGGCAAGCCTTGCCGCGGGGTGCTGCGACTGCCCGTGCACAAGTTCGGGGTACTAGGGTACCCCTACTCTAGTACACCGACAGGAGCCCCCAGGCCTGGGCCACACACGGTGCCGAGCGCTGTTGGGCCAGGCCCAAAACAGGGCACGGGCACATGCGGCCTGGGTTACGCCGTATCTTACTCCGTATCCACCGTGCTCTCCCCGAACGGCACGCGCCGAATTGCCGCGCTCAAACGTGAGCGCGAGAAGGACGCCGTCGCTCATGGCGCTGCAGGGTCGTCTCGCTGAGAGGAGCAAAGAGCTCAGCGCCGCCAAGGACTCCAACGCGGATCTTGAGTTGAAGCTGGTCACTTTGACTCAGACGCTGGACGGCGCCAGGGAGCGGGAGGTGGCCTTGACGGAGAAGATCAAGGCTGACGAGGCGCTGCTGGCGAGCACTGCTGCCGCCCAGGATGCTTTTAGGGAGAATGTGGAGCACTGGACGGAGGGTCTCGTGGATGTTGCCGCAGCCATCGATGGGGAGCTGGCGCAGCTGGGGATGGAGGATCTCGGGTACTCCTCCGATGAGCGCCTCCAACCCAGCGCCAAGCTCAGCTTGTTCTTCAAAGGCGTGGCGACGGCCCTCTAGCGACTCCGGGAGAAGATCCCAAAGCAGCTGGCCGACGAGTCGCGCAAGATCTGCGCGGGAGTTCTTCAAAAGGTGCTGGTGAAGGTGGCCTTCCGCAACCCAGGCCTCAACCTCACCAACGTCCTCAGATCCCTGCCGCCGGATACTGATCTGGAAGCGCTCAAGGCCCTTGTCGCACCCATTGTGGACAAGGTGAGCGAGATCAAGAGGGTTGAGGGCGATCACGTAGATTAGGCCGCCCGTTTTCTCTTTTTCTTGTTGCTGCTGGTCATGTTATGAGAACAATCTATTAGAGCTGCGACAAGCTATCTTGTAATATAACTCTATTTTGGGTAGAGATTGCTGTGTTATTTCCTTTACTTGATTCCCCCCTTTGTATGTTCTTGCCCTACGCTTTTAGGGAACTTGTCGGCGCAGGCACCTAGGCCGCGAGCGCTGAGTGCGGGACGTCAGCAGCCTGCTGGCAGTGCCGCTTCCGACAAGAAACCTTGTCGCAACTAGACGCAGCTCACTTAAGTTGTTGAGCGGACTCGAAACAAAATAAGGGCGCAACTAGCTACGAGTTGGTTCCTCCACGCACAGGTTTTCCATACAAAGCACGATCGTTCGAGGAAGATAACTTAAAAATTAAAACTGATTGCTCAAACTTTGGCAACTTAGCTTTTCTGTCGTTTGCTTGCTTCCCGGTAAGACGAAACTTCCTTGAACGATGCCTGGTCCACTCCATTATCTTCTCCTTTCCCCCCGGCAAACTTGTGGGCGAGGGAACCTTCCTTTCCTTTTTGAGAAGAAGAAAGAAGAGAAAATAAAGATATGGAGCCTTACAGCTCGTTACCGCTTACCGGGGGTAGGTGCTGCACAAAGTGTCAGATAACACATGCAAAAGAAGTAGAAAGCATGTAATTGACAAGATGTGCGGAGCACATGAGCTTTACTTATGCACGGGGTCTGCGCCCGGCTTCGTACAAAGGATTACATGCAACATCGGCAAGACTTGTATAAAAGGTGGTTGCCGGAACAGGTTCCGGCAACCACGCCTTACGGGTAAAACTTACGAAGATGCTCAATGTTCCAGGAGTTGCTCACCGGAATGCCATCTTCGGTCTCTAGGCGGACAGCGCCAGGCCTAGTGACTCGTTTCACCCGGTAAGGGCCTTCCCACTTCGGCGTCAACTTGTTGGAATTCTTGGCGGACTGAACGCGTCGAAGAACAAGATCGCCTTCCTCGAAACTTCTGGCATTAACTTTGCGGCTATGGTAGCGGTGCAAAGCTTGCTGGTATCGAGCAGCTCGTACAGCAGCCTGAAGACGGTCCTCCTCAAGGAGCAGCGCATCATCTTGTCGCAGCTGCTCTTGCTCAAGCTCATCATAAGCGAGCACTCGAGGTGACCTGTATACGAGTTCCGTGGGGAGAACTGCCTCTGCTACATAGACTAGAGCGAAAGGCGTCTGGCCAGTGGCTCGATTCGGTGTCGTCCTGATCGACCAAAGAACCACCGGCAGCTCCTCAACCAGTTCTTTCCGCACTTGTGTAGCCTGTCGAAAGTCCTGGTCTTGAGCCCGCGCAGCACTTCAGCATTTGCCCTCTCTGCTTGACCGTTGCTTCTCGGATGAGCAACAGAAGCGAAGCAGACCTTGGCGCCAAGATCTTGGACGTACTGCATGAAGGTGCGGCTCGTGAATTGCGTGCCGTTGTCGGTGATGATCCGGTTAGGGATCCCGAAACGGCAAACAACCGACCTGAGAACTTGACTGCCGACTATGCTGTCACCTTCCTCACTGGTTCCACTTCCGGCCACTTTGTGAACTTGTCGATCGCAACGTACAAGTACTCAAAGCCCCCGACAGCTCGGGGAAAAGGGCCGAGGATGTCGAGCCCCCAGATCGAAAATGGCCAGGATAAAGGGATCGTCTGGAGAGCTTGAGCTGGCTAGTGTATCTGCTTGGAATGGAACTGGCACGCTTCACACTTGGTTACTTGTGCAGTCGCATCCTGGAGGGCTGTCAGCCAAAAGAGACCTTGCCGGAACGCTTTGCCGGCAAGTGCTCTTGCGCCAATGTGGTGACCACATATGCCTCCATGTATCTCTGCCAACAGCTTTTATCCGTCTTCCCGGTGAATACACTTCAATTTCACACCGTTGAGTCTTCTTCTGTATAGTGTGTTGTCGACAAACTGGTACATACTTGACTGCCAGGCTACTCTTTCTGCTTCTTGTTGCTCTTCGGGAAGTTCTCCTGTCTGAAGGAAACGGACAATCTGCTGTGCCCATGCTGGAGCTTGCGGCTCGACAACAAGGACTAAAGGCGCATCTGCTGCTGCGGGAACATCCGCTTCTACGGCGAGAACCTGCGGCTCAGTCGGAGCTTGATGTTCCCCGGCAAGCTTGCCGGAGCAAAACTTGTCGGGAGCGTCTGCTACGACGGAACAAACCCTAAGGCTTGCCGGAGCAGACTACTCCTCAGCACCCTTGGTGTTGATTTTGAGGACCTTCTTGGCGGCGGCTTTGGGGAGCTCTGCCGGTAAATGGTCACTAGAAATCAACTTCCTCTTCTTGCTCTGTCCAGTTGATGGCGTTACAGATGGTTGAGTCAGCTTGAGCACAAAGATTCCTGGTTCCACAGGTAACTTAAGTGCGGCGCACTTCGACAGGCCATCGGCAATGTCGTTCCGGGCTCTTGGAACATGTTCCATCTGTAGGCCGTCAAAGTGCTCTTCTAGCTTTCTCACTTCATCAACGTAAGCTTCCATCAACGGACTTTGATAATTCTTGTTCACTTGGCGGACGACAAGCTGTGAGTCACCCCTGACAATGAGCTTCTTAATCCCAAGGTCTGCTGCGATCCTGAGATCGGCAAGCAAGCCTTCATACTCTGCGGTATTGTTCGTTGCCTGCTCCTTGGGAAAGTGCATCTGGACTACGTACTTGAGGTGCTCTCCGGTGGGTGCGACAAGTAGCACGCCCGCACCGGCGCCTTGCAGCGAGAAGGCACCATCAAAGTACATCAGCCACTCTTTGCTTGCTTCCTTGACGGGGATGCTCGTTTTTGGAATTTCTTCATCTTGTGTTGGCGTCCATTCTGCTATGAACTCCGCCAATGCTCTGCTGTGGATAGTCGAAGTGCTCTCAAACTTGAGGCCAAAGCTTGATAGTTCCAGCGCCCACTCGACAATCCTGCCAGTTGCTTCTGGATTTTGCAGTATCCTCTTCAGCGGAAAACGAGTGACGACTGTGATCTCATGTGCTTGGAAGTAATGGCGCAGCTTTCTCGAGGCCATGAGAAGGCCGAAAAGCAATTTCTGCACACCAGAGTACCTTGACCTAGCCCCTGCAGAAGGGAACTAACAAAGTAAACTGGGCGCTGCACCATTTTCTTTGGCATCTCCTCATGCGCCTGCGCAGATCCATCTTTGTCGGGACCAGAGCTTGCCGGTGAAGTCCCCTGCTTGTCGCTGGATGTATCTGCCGTAGTTGCTGGCTCATCATCCGCCTCCCTCTCCGCCACTAACACAGCACTAACCACTTGATTGGTTGCCGCTATATACAGCAGCAACTTCTCTTGTGGCCTAGGTGCGACAAGTGTTGGAGTGGAGGACAGGTATCTCTTCAAGTCCTGCAGCGCAGCCTCCGCCTCCGGAGTCCATTTCATTGGACCTGCCTTTTTCAATATTTTGAAAAACGGCAGGGCGCGCTCAGCAGACCTAGAGATAAACCTGCTGAGAGTAGCCACGCAACCGGCAAGTCTCCGTACATCCTTGACGCGCTTTGGTGCTTCAATCTGCTCACTGGCCTTGATCTTGTCGGGATTGGCTTCAATTCCCCGCTGAGACACGAAGAACCCGAGAAGCTTGCCGGAGGGGACTCCAAACACACACTTCTCGGGGTTAAGCTTGAGGTTGATCTTGCGTAGATTTGCAAAGGTTTCGTCTAAATCTTGAATCAGGGTCGCCTTGTCCTTGCTCTTGACCACTATGTCATCCATGTAGGCTTCCACATTTCTGTGCATTTGTGGCTCAAAAGTGTCATGGACTACCCTTGCAAATGTTGAACCATCATTCTTTAAACCGAAAGGCATCCGTACGAAACAATATGTGCCACATGGGGTGATGAATGCGGTCTTCTCCTCATCCTCTTCTGCCATGAATATCTGATGGTATCCTGAGTATGCATCGAGAAATGAAAGCAAGTCACATCCGGCCGTGGAGTCAACAATCTAGTCGATGCGCGGCAAGGGAAATGGGTCTTTGGGACAAGCTTTATTAACATCGGTAAAGTTGATACAAAGCCTCCATTTCCCGTTTGCCTTGCGCACGACTACAGGATTGGCCAACCACGTAGGATGGAGTACTCCTCTAACAAGGCATGTTGCTTCCAATTTCTTGATTTCTTCTGCGATGAATTCTTGGCGCTCCACTGCCTGTTTCCTGACTTTCTGCTTGACGGGCCGCGCATGAGGACAGACGGCAAGGTGGTGCTCGATTACTTTCCTGGGAACACCGGGGATGTCAGACGGTTGCCACGCAAACACGTCGACGTTCGCCCGCAGGAAAGCAACAAGCGCGCTTTCCTATTTAGGGTCGAGAGTGGCACTGATGGTGAAGGTACCACCAGTGCCATCCTCCTTGGCGGACACCCTCTTGGTCTCTGGTGGAGCTGCCATTGCCTTCTTACACTTGCCGGTGGAGCTCGATGGTGCGTCCTTGACGGTAGCGCAGCACTCCGAAGAGGTGCGCTTGCCGGAGTGGGCATCAGAACTCTTGCCGGACTTGGTCTTTTTCTTCCCCCCGGGAGCTTCAACGGCAAGCGATTTGCGATCTGTTGCGACTGCTGCTTCCGGGTAGATCTTGTCGGCGCAGATAAGAGCATCCTTCTTGTCGCCAGGGACAGAGATGACACTTATCGGGCCTGGCATTTTCAGCATGTTGTATGCATAGTGAGAGGCTGCCATGAATTTGGCGAGTGCTGGACGGCCAAGTATCCCATTGTAAGGCAATGGAAAGTCAGCAACGTCAAAAGTGACCCTCTCAGTCCTGAAGTTCAACTCGCTACCAAATGTCACCAGCAACGTGATCTTTCCCTTTGGCTTGCTCCTTCCCGGATTGATTCCTTGGAATGTGCCGGTCTCTTCGAGCTCGCTGTCAGGGATTTGGAGTTTCTGGAGTACCGCAGAGGAGATCAGGTTCAAGCCGGCCCCGCCGTCAACTAGCATCTTAGTGACCTTGAGGTTGTGGATAGTTGGTGAAACCAACATCGGCAAGCACCCGACCGCAGTTATGCGATCAGGATGGTCCTCAATATCAAATATGATAGGCGTGCTGGACCATTTCAGAGGCCTGCTTGACTCGATGGGTGGTTCTGCCGCATTAACTTCCCGCACCCACTGCTTGAGCTGGCGGTGTGAAGTATGCAGAGAAGCACCGCCATCGACGCACAGGACCTCTGTGGCTTTCTGGAACTCCTGCTCATTGGTCTCGTCATCATCCATATCTTCATCGTCATCGTCATCTTCATCCTTGTCGCGGTCGCGGGGAGGTATGTCTCCTTGCCGCTGCTTGGCCTTGCCGCGGCGTCCTCCTCGCCCGGGGCGTTTATTGCCGGCTCCACCAGCACCTTCCTAGGCCTTCTCCTTGTCGCGTCGCTCGTATTCAGCCTTTTGCTGCTCGACAAGCTGCTCGACCTTCTTGCAGCTCTGGAGGTCATGGCCCTTGGTGCGGTGGATCTTGCAGTACTGCTTGTTGGTGCCGTCCTGCTTGTCGGCGACCGCCACAGCCTGGTAGTTGGTGCCTGCGGCAATCTCCTTGCCGGAGCTACCAGCTTTGGCTTTCTTGACGCCACCTCCGTTGTCGGACTGCTCAGCGACTAGCACATCTTTGCCTTTCTTCTTCCTGTTGTTCCGCCGCCGGTTTTTCTTTGCCGGGGCAGCATCCTCACTATCAGATCCTCCTGCTTCTGTATTCTCTCCGGGGAGTTTCCTCCCTTCCTCAGCACGTGCACACTTGTTGGCCAGGGCATATAGCTCACTGACGTCTCTGATCTTGCACATCACCATCTCCTCCCGCATCCTGCGGTTTCGCACGTTCTGATGGAATGCGCTGATTACCGCGGCAGGGTGGACATCTGGGATGTTGTGCTGTACGCGGCTGAATCTCTGAATGTACTTGCGCAGGGGCTCTCCTTCCTTCTGGGTGAGTAGATGAAGGTCACTCTCTTGGCCATGAGGTTTGTGGCCGCCTGTGAAGGCACTGACAAACTGATGGCATAGGTCTGCCCGGGAGGATATGGAGTTATCCGGCAAGTGCATGAGCTAGGATCTGACATTGGGTTTGAGCACCAGCGGGAAGTAGTTGGCAAGGATCTTGTCGTCCCGTCCCCCGGCAGCTTGCACCGCGATGGTGTAGATGCTGAGGAACTCCGACGGATGCGACTTGCCGTCGTACTTCTCTGGCACGTCTGGCTTGAAATTCTTCGTGCTGGGCCACTGGACTTGCCGCAGCTCACGAGTGAACGCAGGGCATCCTATCGCGTACGGCAAGTCGCCTGGTTCCCCTGGCGCATGCATGTCGACAGAGGGCCCAGCGCGCTGGTCCGATTGACGCCGCGCTTCTCTTTGGCGCTCGATGCGAGTACGAGCGTCTTCTTGCTATCGTTCGTGAAGAACTTGGCGTTGATCGCGACGAGCTCGTGGATCCGATGATGCGGTGGAGTCGTTGTTGAGGTGGACCCGGCGAGTCGGCGATCTTGGCCTTCGGGGTGGAAAGTGCATGGTGGTTGCACCCCCACCGGGTTCGTCGCCATCGGCTGTGCCTGGCGGTCCTGCCGCGGCAGCAATGTACTCGGCTGCCGCAGAGTGTCGCCGTTGGCGAAGCCGATGAGACTCTGAATGGTAGCCCTCCATTCGTCGATCTTGTCTGTTGTTGGAGGGTAATCCAGGAGCAGTTGAGCTCGTGCCAAAGCTTCTGCTGGAGTGGTGGGCAGCAGTGGCGAACGGCACGAGGAGCGGGATATGCTCGGACTTCTAACTATGTTAGAAGGAGCAGTATCCCGTCCAGGCGACCGTGTCTCACTCGTGCCGGCATGTTGGCGTGCATGCTGGTCTTGAGCGCCCCGAGATCCACCAGCTCGATCTTGGTCCAACAAACATATGGTACTGCGAATACCATGACGCTGTCGGTCCTGCGCCTCCTGAGATGGGCGCGGTGCATGTACGGACGCCGAGGTCTGCGCAGCCTTGTCCTTGGACCTGGCAGCACCGTGGGCTCCCTCGTCGATGTCCGTTCTTCCGCCGGCGTCTACCCCACCACCCGTTTGCTCCGGTGGTGGTGGGATCGACGTGGACGGAACAGCTGCCTCCGAAGCCTTCTTCTTCGGTGGCATGTCAATGAAGAAGATGAGGATCTAGCTCGTGTGAACGCCGGATCAGGTTCACACAATCTCGACGCCCCCTACCTGGCGCGCCAAAGA
>NC_041393.1:246125698-246233027 GCF_002162155.2 Triticum dicoccoides
AGACCGCACGAAGAGCGGATCGAGGCGATGCACACGAGCAGTTTACCCAGCTTCGGAGCTCTCCGGAGAGATAACACTCCTACTGCTGCATGTCTGTGTGTATTGAGTTCTTGCTCGGGAGCGCTTATTGCTACAGTACACACTAGCTGCTAACGAGACCGAGCATGAGTGTGTTTTTGGCTTCCCACCTCCCTCTACATTGCGCATGGGCCTCCTTTTATATGCTCAAGGGGTCACCGACAGGTGGCAACATAGACAAGGGTAAAAATGGAAAAGGAGGGGTGGTTGGTACAGCTACCTATACAGTGTATCCTACCTAACCCTGACGGCAGGGGACAAAGGCATTAAATGCCCGTCTGCGTCGCCCAAACAGTGCAAAAAGGGACCGTCAGGGGCGCCACCGCTCGCCACGATGGCAATCTTGTCAGTGTCGCATGCCACCGCGCACCGCTGGCTGCACAGCCTCTCGCCACACGCGCCTGGAAGGGCCCCAGGGCGACACGTTGGTGGATGTGCTGGAGCGTGGGTACAGAGTGGTCGCTTGTCGCGGCAAGCGCCTTGCCGCGGTTGTTGTCTTGTCGCGTCCGGAAGCTTGTCGCTCATCGGGCCTTGCCGGGACGCGTGGCATGTCGCGGCAAGTTCCTTGAGATGCCTTGGTTGGCCTTCCCGGCAAGCTCCTCTTGCCGGGGCTTTGTCTCCTTGGCTTGAATACTTTGTTCTTGAATGGCTCCAAAGGAACCACGGAGGACCTTGGCGATCACCCGGCAAGCCTTGCCGCGGGGTGCTGCGACTGCCCGTGCACAAGTTCGGGGTACTAGGGTACCCCTACTCTAGTACACCGACACATGTGAACTTCGACTACATGACACTTCACCATATTTGGGCCTAAGGGAATGCATTATGGAGTAGTAATTAGATGATGGGTTGCGAGAGTTACAGAATCTTAAACCCCAGTTTATGCGCTATTCCGTAAGGGACCGATTGGATCCAAAAGTTCAATGTTATGGTTAGAATTTATTCTTAATACTTTTCCCGTAGTTGTTGATGCTTGCGGGTAGTAGGTTTGTTCAAGTAAGAACAACACCTAAGCACCGATCCACCCACATATCAAATTATCAAAGTAGCGAACACAAATCAAACCAACATGATGAAAGTGACTAGATGAAATTCCCGTGTACCCTCAAGAACGATTTGTTCACTATAAGAGACCGTTTTGGCCTGTCCTTTGCCTCAAGAGGATTGGGCTACCTTTCTGCACTTTCGCTATTATTATCGTTACTTGCTCGTTACAAAATATCTTGCTATCAAACTACTCTGCTACTTACAATTTCAGCACTTGTAGACATTACCTTGCTGAAAAGTACTTGTCATTTCCTTCTGCTCCTCATTGGGTTCGACACTCATACTTATAAAAAATAGCTACAATTTATCCCCTATACTTGTGGGTCATCAAGGCTATTTTATGGAGCCATTGCTGGGGAGTGAAGCGCCTTTGGTAAGTGGAATTTGGTAAGGAAACATTTATATAGTGAAACTTACTGTCACTTGTTACTATGGAAAACAATCCTTTGAGGGGTTTGTTCGGGGTATCTTCACCTTGATCGGAACCACAATTAGCTACCCCTCAACCTACTGCACCTACTTAAAATATTGAATATGAAATTCCTTCGGGTATGGTAGAATAACTGCTAGCTAATCCTTATGCAGGAGATGGAACCGAACATCCTAATATGCACTTGATATATGTGGAACAAATTTGTGGATTGTTTAAGCTTGCAGGTTTACCCGGAGATGAAGTTATGAGGAAGGTTCTCTCTTTATCTTTGAAGGGAAAAGCATTGGCATGGTATAGGCTATGCGATGATATTGGATCTTGGAATTGGAATCGATTGAAATTGGAGTTCCACCAAAAAAATTATCCCATGCATCTAGTTCATCGTGATCGGAATTACATACATAATTTTTGGCCTCGTGAAGGAGAAAGTATCGCTCTAGCTTGGGGGAGGCTTAAGTCAATGTTGTATTCATGCCCCAATCATGATCTCTCAAGAGAAATTATTATTCAGAATTTTTATGCTTGGCTTTCTCGTGATGATCAATCCATGCTAGATACTTCTTGTACTGGTTCTTTTATGAAGAAGACTATTGAATTCCGGTGGGATATTTTGGAAAGAATTAAACGCAACTCTGAAGATTGGGAACTTGACAAAGGTAAAGAGTCAGGTATTAAGCTTAAGTACAATTGTGTTAAATCTTTTATGAATACCGATGCTTTTCAAAAGTTTAGCACTAAATATGGACTTGACTCTGAGATAGTAGCCTCCTTTTGTGAATCATTTACTACTCATGTTGATCTCCCTAAAGAGAAGTGGTTTAAATACCACCCACCTATTAAAGAATAAATTAAAGAACCGGTACTAGCTAAAGAAGAAACTATACTTTATAATGTTGATCCAGTTGTTCCTACTGCTTATATTGAAAAACCACCTTTCCCTGTTACGATAAAGGAACATGCTAAAGTTTCAAGTATGGTCAACAAAAGTTATATTAGAACACCTAAACTAGATGAACAAATTAAATTAGAACCTAGTATTGCTATGGTTAAGGATCTCTTGGAAGAAGATGTAGACGGGCATGTTATTTACTTCTATGAAGAAGCTGCTAGAATTGCCAAACCTGATAAAAAGGATAAACACATGCCTATTTATACCCCTCTGTTATCATGGTTTATGTGACATAGGTGCTAGCGTGAGTGCTATTCCTTACACTTTTATCAAGAAATTATGAAGGACATAGCACCCGCAGAGATAGAAGACATAGATGTTACTATTAAACTTGCTAATAGAGATACCATATCACCAATTGGAATTGTTAGAGATGTTGAATTCTTGTGTGGGAAAATAAAATACCCTACTGATTTTCTTGTTCTTGGTTCCCCACAAGATGACTTTTGTCCAATTATCTTTAGTAGACCTTTCTTGAACACCGTTAGTGCCAGAATAGATTGTGAGAAACAAATTATCGGTGTTAGTTTTGGTGATGAGTCTCATGAGTTTAATTTCTCCAAGTTTAGTACAAAGCTTCATGAAAAAGAATTTCCTAGTAAGGATGAAATAATTGGTCTTTCTTCTGTTGTTGTGCCTCCTTCTAATCCACTAGAACAATATTTGCTAGACCATGAAAATGATTTACATATGCATGAAAGAAATGAAATAGATGATGTTTTCTTTGAACAACGTCCTCTTCTTAAACACAATTTGCCTATTGAAACTATAGGAGGTCATCCTGTTGGGGAACATAGTAATTCAAAAAAATTCCTACGATCACGCAAGATCTAGCTAGGAGATGCATAGCAACGAGACGTGAGAGTGTGTCTACGTACCCTCGTAGACCGAAAGCGGAAGCGTTTAGTAACGGTTTTGATGTTGTCGAACGTCTTCACGATCCAACCGATCAAAGTACCGAATGTATGGCACCTCCGTGTTCATCACACATTCAGCACGATGACATCCCTTGAGCTCTTGATCCAGTTGAGGACGAGGGAGAGTTCCGTCAGCACGACAGCGTGGCGACGGTGATGATGATGTTACCGGCGCAGGGCTTCGCCTAAGCACTACAACGATATGACCGAGGTGTTAAACTGTGGAGGGGGCACCGCACACGGCGAAGAGATTTTCTGTTGTGCCTTTGGGGTGCCCCCGCCTCTGTATATAAAGGGGGAAGGAGGAGGTGGCCGGCCAAGGGGGCGCGCCATGGGGGGGAGTCCTACTAGGACTCCGTTCCTAGTAGGATTCCCCCCTTTCCTATTCCAAGAAGGGGAAGGAGGGAAGGAGAGGGAGAGGGAAAGGAAGGTGGAACGTGTCCCCTCCCCCTAGTCCAATTCGGACTGCCCTGGGGGGGCGCCACCTTGTGGCCTTCCCTCTCCTACTCCCTTATGGCTCATTAGGGCCCAAAACTTCCCCGGGGGATTCTGGCAACCCCTCGGTTCCCCGATAAATATACGAAACGTCCTGAAACCTTTCTGGTGTCCGAATACCTTCGTCCAATATATCAACCTCTACCTTCGACCATTTTGAGACTCCTCGTCATGTCTGTGATCTCATCTGGGACTCCGAACAAACTTCAGGCATCAAATCACATAACTCATAATACAAATAGTCATCGAATGTTAAGTGTGCGGACCCTACGGGTTCGAGAACTATGTAGACATGACCGAGACACATCTCCGGTCAATAACCAATAACCTGGATGCTCAAATTGGCTCCTACATATTCTACGAAGATCTTTATCGGTCAAATCGCATAACAATATACGTTATTCCCTTTGTCATCGGTATGTTACTTGCCCGAGATTCGATCGTCGGTATCATCATACCTAGTTCAATCTCGTTACCGGCAAGTCTCTTTACTCGTTCCGTAATGCATCATCCCGCAACTAACTCATTAATCACATTGCTTGCAAGGCTTATACTGATGTGCATTACCAAGAGGGCCCAGAGATTCCTCTTCAATACTCGGAGTGACAAATCCTAATCTCGATCTATGCCAACCCAACAAACACCTTCGGAGAAACCTATAGAGCATCTTTATGATCGCCCAGTTACATTGTGACGTTTGATAGCACACAAGGTGTTCCTCCGGTATTCGGTAGTTGCATAATCTCATAGTCAGAGGAATATGTATAAGTCATGAAGAAAGCAATAGCAATAAAACTAAATGACCATAATGCTAGGCTAACGGATGGGTCTTGTCCATCACATCATTCTCTAATGATGTGATGTCGTTCATCAAATGACAACACATGTCTAAGTTTCTGGTTAATACAATTCTAGCATGAATAACAGACATTTACCATGATATAAGGAAATATAAATAACAACTTTATCATTGCCTCTAGGGCATATTTCCTTTAGTCTCCCACTTGCACTAGAGTCAATAATCTAGTTCACATCGCTATGTGATTTAACATCGATAGTTCACATCGTCATGTGATTAACACCCATAGTTCACATCGCCATGTGACCAACACCCAAAGGGTTTACTCTAGAGTGAATAATCTAGTTCATATCGCCATGTGATTAACACCCAAAGAGTACTAAGGTGTGTTCATGTTTTGCTTGTGAGAGAGGCTCAGTCAACAGGTCTGTCACATTCAGATCCGTATGTATTTCGCAAAATTCTATGTCTACAATGCTCTGCATGGAGCTACTCTAGGTAATTGCTCCCACTTTTAATACGTATCCAGATTGAGATTCAGAGTCATCTATATTAGTGTTAAAGCTTGCATCATCGTAACCCTTTACGATGAACCCTTTATCACCTCCATAACCGAGAAATATTTCCTTAGTCCTCTTAGGTAACTAAGGATAATTTTGACCGCTGTCCAGTGATCCACTCCTGGATCACTATTATACCCTCTTGCCAAACTCATGGTGAGGTACACAATAGGTCTCATGCACAGCATAGCATACTTTATAGAACCTATGGCTGAGGCATAGGGAATGACTTTCATTCTCTTTCTATTTTCTGCCATGGTCGGGGTTTGAGTCTTACTCAATCTTCACACTTTGCAACAGAGGCAAGAACTCCTTCTTTGACAGTCCATTTTGAACTACTTCAAAATCTTGTCAAGGTATGTTCTCATTGAAAAATCTTATCAAACGTCTTGATTATCTCTATAGATCTTGATGCTCAATATGTAAGCAGCTTCACCGAGGTCTTTCTTTGAAAAACTCCTTTCAAACACTCCTTTATGCTTTCCAGAAAATTCTACATCATTTCTGATCAACAATATGTAATTCACATATACTTATCAGAAAGGTTGTAGTGCTCCCACTCACTTTCTTGTAAATACAGGCTTCTCCAAAAGTCTGTATAAAACCATATGCTTTGATCACACTATCAAAACGGATATTCCAACTCCGAGAGGCTTGCACCAGTCCATAAATGGATCGCTAGAGCTTGCACACTTTGTTAGCACCTTTAGGATCGACAAAACCTTCTGGTTGTATCATATACAACTCTTCTTTAAGAAATCCATTAAGGAATGCAGTTTTGACATCCATTTGCCAAATTTCATAAACTGTGTCAATTGCTAACATGATTTGGACAGACTTAAGCATCGCTACGAGTGAGAAAAATTCATCATAGTCAACACCTTGAACTTGTCGAAAACATTTCGCAACAAATGGAGCTTTGTAGATAATAACACTACCATCAGTGTCCGTCTTCCTCTTGAAGATCCATTTATTCTCAAAGGCTTGCCAATCATCGGGCAAGTCCACCAAAGTCCACACTTTGTTCTCATACATGGATCATATCTCAGATTTCATGGCCTCAAGCCATTTCGCGGAATCTAGGCTCATCATCACTTCCTCATAGTTCATAGGTTCCTCATGGTCTAGTAACATGACTTCCAGAACAGGATTACCGTACCACTCTGGTGCGGAACGTACTCTAGTTGACCTACGAGGTTCGGTAGTAACTTGATCTGAAGTTTCATGATCATCATCATTAACTTCCTCACTAATTGGTGTAGGCATCACTAGAACTGATTTCCGTGATGAACTACTTTCTAATTCGGGAGAAGGTACAATTACCTCATCAAGTTCTACTTTCCTCCCACTCACTTCTTTCAAGAGAAACTCCTTCTCTAGAAAGGATCCATTCTTAGCAACAAAGATATTGCCTTCGGATATGTGATAGAAGGTATACCCAACAGTTTCTTTTGGGTATCCTATGAAGACGCACTTCTCCGATTTGGGTTCGAGCTTAGTGTTGGAAATATGCCCTAGAGGCAAAAATAAAATGGTTATTATTATATTTATTTGTTCATGATAATTGTCTATTTTTCATGCTACAATTGTATTATCCAGAAATCATAATACATGTGTGAATACATAGACCACGACAAGTCCCTAGTGAGCCTCTAGTTGACTAGCTCGTTGATCAACATATAGTCATGGTTTCCTGACTATGGACATTGGATGTCATTGATAACGGGATCACATCATTAGGAGAATGATGTGATGGACAAGACCCAATCCTAAGCATAGCACACAGATCGTGTAGTTCGTTTCGCTAGAGCTTTTCCAAATGTCAAGTATCATTTCCTTAGACCATGAGATTGTGCAACTCCCGGATACTGTAGGAGTGCTTTGAGTGTGCCAAACGTCACAACGTAACTGGGTGACTATAAAGGTGCACTATGGGTATCTCCGAAAGTGTCTGTTGGGTTGGCACGAATCGAGACTGGGATTTGTCACTCCGTATGACGGAGAGGTATCTCTGGGCCCACTCGGTAATGCATCATCATAATGAGCTCAATGTGACCAAAGAGTCTGGTCACGGGATCATGCATTACGGTACGAGTAAAGTGACTTGCCGGTAACGAGATTGAACGAGGTATTGGGATACCGACGATCGAGTCTCGGGCAAGTAACGTACCGATTGACAAAGGGAATTGTATAGGGGATTGATTGAATCCTCGACATCATGGTTCATCTGATGAGATCATCGAGGAGCATGTGGGAGCCAACATGGGTATCCAGATCCCGCTGTTGGTTATTGACCGGAGAGGCGTCTCGGTCATGTCTGCATGTCTTCCGGACCTGTAGGGTCTACACACTTAAGGTTCGGTGACGCTAGGGTTGTAGAGATATGAGTATGCAGTAACCCGAAAGTTGTTCGGAGTCCCGGATGAGATCCCGGACGTCACGAGGAGTTCTGGAATGGTCTCGATGTGAAGAATCATATATAGGAAATCAGGTTTCGGCCATCGGGAAAGTTTCGGGGGTCACCGGTATTGTACCGGGACCACCGGAAGGGTCCCGGGGGTCCACCGGGTGGGGCCACCTATCCCGGAGGGCCCCATGGGCTGAAGTGGGAGGGGAACCAGCCCCTGGTGGGCTGGTGCGCCCCCCTGGCCCCCCCTGCGCCTAGGGTTGGAAACCCTAGGGGTGGGGGCGCCTCCACCTGGCTTGGGGGGCAAGTTTCCCCCCTAGCCGCCCCCCTCTTGGAGATGGCATCTCCTAGGGCCGGCGCCCCCCTAGTCTTGGCGCCTCCCTCTCCCCTTGCTACACCTCTCCCTCTCGTAGAAGCTCGGCGAAGCTCTGCCGAGATCACTGCTGCATCCACCACCACGCCGTCGTGCTACTGGATCTCCGTCAACCTCTCCTTCCCCCTTGCTGGATCAAGAAGGAGGAGACATCTTCCTCAACCGTACGTGTGTTGAACGCGGAGGTGCTTTCGATTCAGCACTAGGATCTCCGGTGATTTGGATCACGACGAGTACGACTCCCTCAACCCCGTTCTCTTGAACCCTTCCGCATGCGATCTACAAGGGTATGTAGATGCACCCCCCTCTCTTGTTGCTAGATGACTCCATAGATTGATCTTGGTGAACGTACGAATTTTTTTATTTTATGCAACGTTCCCCAATAGTGGTATCAGAGCTAGGTCTATGCGTAGTTACTATGCACAAGTAGAACACAAAGCAGTTGTGGGCGTAGATGTTGCCAATTTTCTTGCCACTGCTAGTCTTATCTTGCTTCGGCGGCATCGTGGGATGAAGCGGCCCAGACCGACCTTACACGTACGCTTATGTGAGACAGGTTCCACCGACTGACATGCACTAGTTGCATAAGGTGGCTAGCGGGTGTCTGTCTCTCCCACTTTAGTTGGAGCGGATTCGATGAAAAGGGTCCTTATGAAGGGTAAATAGAAATTGGCATATCACGTTGTGGTTTTACGTAGGTAAGAAATGTTCTTGCTAGAATACCTATAGAAGCCACGTAAAAACTTGCAACAACAATTAGAGGACGTCTAACTCGTTTTAAAAGCAAGTGTTTTGTGATGTGATATGGCCAAAGGATGTGATGAATGATATATGTGATGTATGAGATGATCATGTTCTTGTAATAGGAATCACGACTTGCATGTCGATGAGTATGACAACCGGCAGGAGCCATAGGAGTTGTCTTTATTTTTTGTATGACCCGCGTGTCATTAAAGAACGCCATGTAAATTACTTTACTTTATTGCTAAACACGTTAGCCATAGAAGTAGAAGTAGTCGTTGGCGTGACAACTTCATGAAGACACGATGATGGAGATCATGATGATGGAGATCATGGTGTCATGCCGGTGACGAAGATGATCATGGCGCCCCGAAGATGGAGATCAAAGGAGCAATATGATATTGGCCATATCATGTCACTATTTGATTGCATGTGATGTTTATCATGTTTTACATCTTATTTGCTTAGAACGACGGTAGCTTAAATAAGATGATCCCTCAAAATAATTTCAAGAAAAGTGTTCCCCCTAACTGTGCACCGTTGCGAAGGTTCGTTGTTTCGAAGCACCACGTGATGATCGGGTGTGATAGATCCTAACGTTCGAATACAACGGGTGTAAGCCAGATTTACACACGCAATACACTTAGGTTGACTTGACGAGCCTAGCATGTACAGAAATGGCCTCGGAACACGGAAGACCGAAAGGTCAAGCATGAGTCGTATAGAAGATACGATCAACATGAAGATGTTCACCGATGATAACTAGTCCATCTCACGTGATGATCGGACACGACCTAGTTGACTCGGATCGTGTTTCACTTAGATGACTAGAGGGATGTCTGTCTAAGTGGGAGTTCATTAAATAATTTGATTAGATGAACTTAATTATCATGAACTTAGTCTAAAACCTTTGCAAAATGTCTTGTAGATCAAATGCCCAACACTCATGTCCACCTCAACTTCAACACGTTCCTAGAGAAAACCAAGAAGAAAGATGACGGCAGCAACTATACGGACTGGGTCCGGAACCTGAGGATCATCCTCATACCTGCCAAGAAAGATTATGTCCTAGAAGCGCCGCTAGGTGAAGCACCAATCCCAGAGAACCAAGACGTTATGAATGCTTGGCAGTCTCGTGCTGATGATTACTCCCTCATTCAGTGCGGCATGCTTTACAGCTTAGAACCGGGGCTCCAAAAGCGTTTTGAGCAACACGGAGCATACGAGATGTTCGAAGAGCTGAAAATGGTTTTCTGAGCTCATGCCCGAGTCGAGAGATATGAAGTCCCTGACAAGTTCTTCAGCTGTAAGATGGAGGAAAACAGTTCTGTTAGTGAGCACATACTCAAGATGTCTGGGTTGCACAACCGCTTGACTCAGCTGGGAGTTAATCTCCCGGATGACGCGGTCATTGACAGAATCCTCCAGTCGCTCCCACCAAGCTACAAAAGCTTTGTGATGAACTTCAATATGCAGGGGATGGAAAAGACCATTCCTGAGGTATATTCAATGCTGAAATCAGCAGAGGTAGAGATCAAAAAGGAACATCAAGTGTTGATGGTGAATAAAACCACTAAGTTCAAGAAAGGCAAGGGTAAGAAGAACTTCAAGAAGGACGGCAAGGGAGTTGCCGCGCCCGGTAAGCCAGTTGCCGGGAAGAAGTCAAGCAATGGACCCAAGCCTGAGACTGAGTGCTTTTATTGCAAGGGAAGTGGTCACTGGAAGCGGAACTGCCCCAAGTACTTAGCGGACAAGAAGGTCGGCAAAACCAAAGGTATATGTGATATACATGTAATTGATGTGTACCTTACCAGTGCTCGTAGTAGCTCCTGGGTTTTTGATACTGGTGCGGTTGCTCAAATTTGTAACTCAAAGCAGGAGCTGCGGAATAAGCGGAGACTGGCGAAGGACGAGGTGACGATGCAGGTCGGGAATGGTTCCAAGGTCGATGTGATCACCGTCGGCACGCTACCTCTACATTTACCTATGGGATTAGTTTTAAACCTCAATAATTGTTATTTAGTACCAGCTTTGAGCATGAACATTGTATTAGGATCTCGTTTAATTCGAGATGGCTACTCATTTAAGTCCAAGAATAATGGTTGTTCTATTTATATGAGTGATATGTTTTATGGTCATGCCCCGCTGGTGAATGGTTTATTCTTAATGAATCTTGAGCGTAATGTTACACATATTCATAGTGTGAATACCAAAAGATGTAAAGTTGATAACGATAGTCCCACATACTTGTGGCACTGCCGCCTTGGTCACATTGGTGTCAAGCGCATGAAGAAGCTCCATGCTGATGGACTTTTAGAGTCTCTAGATTATGAATCGTTTGACACATGCGAGCCATGCCTCATGGGCAAAATGACCAAGACTCCGTTCTCCGGAACAATGGAGCGAGCAACCAACTTATTGGAAATCATACATACTGATGTGTGTGGTCCAATGAGCGTTGAGGCTCGCGGAGGATATCGTTATGTTCTCACTCTCACTGATGACTTGAGTAGATATGGGTATGTCTACTTGACGAAACACAAGTCTGAGACCTTTGAAAAGTTCAAGGAAGTTTAGAATGAGGTAGAGAATCAACGTGACCGAAAGATAAAGTTCTTACGATCAGATCATGGGGGTGAATATTTAAGTCATGAATTTGGTACGCACTTAAGGAAATGTGGAATCGTTTGACAACTCACGCCGCCTGGAACACCTCAGTGAAATGGTGTGTCCGAACGTCGTAATCGCACTCTATTGGATGTGGTGCGATCTATGATGTCACTTACCGATTTACCGCTATCATTTTGGGGATACGCTCTAGAGACAGCTGCATTCACTTTAAATAGGGCACCGTCTAAATCCGTTGAGACGACACCGTATGAATTATGGTTTGGGAAGAAACCTAAGCTGTCATTTCTAAAAGTTTGGGGATGCGATGCTTATGTCAAGAAACTTCAACCTAAGAAGCTCGAACCCATGTCGGAAAAATGCGTCTTCATAGGATACCCTAAGGAAACCATTGGGTATACCTTCTACTTAAGATCCAAGGGCAAGATTTTTGTTGCTAAGAACAGGTCCTTTCTGGAGAAAGTGTTTCTCTCGAAAGAATTAAGTGGGAGGAAAGTGGAGCTTGACGAAGTACTGCCTCTTGAAACGGTAAGTAGCGCAACTCAGGAAGATGTTCAAGTGGGGCCTGCACCGACAAGAGAGGAGGTTAATGATGATGATCAAGATACTTTGGATCAAGCTCCTACTGAACTTTGAAGGTCCACAAGGACACATTCCGCACCAGAGTGGTACGGCAACCCTGTCTTGGAAATCATGTTGTTGGACAACGGTGAACCTTCGAACTATGAAGAAGCGATGGCGGGCCCATATTCCAACAAATGGCTTGAAGCCATGCAATCCGAGATAGGATCCATGTATGAAAACAAAGTACGGACTTTGACAGAATTGCCCGATGATCGGAGAGTGATAGAAAACAAATGGATCTTTAAGAAGAAGGCGGACGCGGATGGTAATGTTACCATATATAAAGCTCGACTTGTCACTAAGGGTTATCGACAAGTTCAAGGGATTGACTACGATGAGACATTCTCTCCCGTAGCGAAGCTGAAGTCCATCAGAATCATGTTAGCAATTGCCGCATACTATGATTATGAGATATGGCAAATGGACGTAAAAACGGCATTCCTTAACGGTCACCTTAAGGAAGAACTGTATATGATGCAGCCGGAAGGTTTTGTCGACCCTAAGAATGCTAACAAGGTATGCAAGCTCCAGCGCTCCATCTATGGGCTGGTGCAAGCATCTTGGAGTTGGAACATTCGCTTTAATGAGATGATCAAAGCGTTTGGGTTTATGCAGACTTATGGAGAAGCCTGCGTTTACAAGAAAGTGAGTGGGAGCTCTGTAGCATTTCTCATATTATATGTGGATGACATACTTTTGATGGGACATGATATAGAACTTTTGGATAGCATTAAGGCCTACTTGAATAAGTGTTTTTCAATGAAGGACCTTGGAGAAGCTGCTTACATATTAGGCATCAAAATCTATAGAGATAGATCAAGACGCCTCATAGGTCTTTCACAAAGCACATACCTTGATAAGATATTGAAGAAGTTCAATATGGATCAGTCCAAGAAGGGGTTCTTGCCTGTGTTGCAAGGTGTGAAATTGAGCTCGACTCAATGCCCGACCAGGGCAGAAGATAGAGAAAAGATGAGTTTCGTCCCCTATGCCTCAGCCATAGGGTCTATCATGTATGCCATGACCTGTACCAGACCTGATATAAACCTTGCCATAAGTTTGGTAGGAAGGTACCAAAGTAATCCCGGCATGGAACACTGGACAGCGGTCAAGAACATCCTTAAGTACCTAAAAAGGACTAAGGATATGTTTCTCGTATATGGAGGTGACGAAGAGCTCGTCGTAAAGGGTTACGTCGATGCTAGCTTCAACACAGATCTGGATGACTCTAAGTCACAAACTGGATACGTGTATATTTTGAATGGTGGGGCAGTAAGCTGGTGCAGTTGCAAGCAGAGCGTCGTGGCGGGATCTACATGTGAAGCGGAGTACATGGCAGCCTCAGAGGCAGCGCATGAAGCTATCTGGGTGAAGGAGTTCATCACTGACCTAGGAGTCATACCCAATGCGTCAGGGCTGATCACACCCTTCTGTGACAACACTGGAGCTATTGCACTTGCCAAGGAGCCCAGGTTTCACAAGAAGACCAGGCACATCAAGCATCGCTTCAACTCCATCCGTGAAAATGTTCAAGATGGAGACATAGATATTTGTAAAGTGCATACGGACCTAAATGTAGCGGATCCGTTGACTAAACCTCTCCCTAGAGCAAAACATGATCAACACCAAAAGGCAATGGGTGTTCGATACATCACAATGTAACTAGATTATTGACTCTAGTGCAAGTGGGAGACTGTTGGAAATATGCCCTAGAGGCAATAATAAAATGGTTATTATTATATTTCTTTGTTCATGATAATTGTCTATTGTTCATGCTACAATTGTATTATCCGGAAATCATAATACATGTGTGAATACATAGACCACGACAAGTCCCTAGTGAGCCTCTAGTTGACTAGCTCGTTGATCAACATATAGTCATGGTTTCCTGACTATGGACATTGGATGTCATTGATAACAGGATCACATCATTAGGAGAATGATGTGATGGACAAGACCCAATCCTAAGCATAGCACACAGATCGTGTAGTTCGTGTCGCTAGTGCTTTTCCAAATGTCAAGTATCATTTTGTTAGACCATGAGATTGTGCAACTCCCGGATACCGTAGGAGTGCTTTGGGTGTGCCAAACGTCACAACGTAATTGGGTGACTATAAAGGTGCACTATGGGTATCTCCGAAAGTGTCTGTTGGGTTGGCATGAATCGAGACTGGGATTTGTCACTCTGTATGACGGAGAGGTATCTCTAGGCCCACTCGGTAATGCATCATCATAATGAGCTCAATGACACCAAAGAGTCTGGTCATGGGATCATGCATTACGGTACGAGTAAAGTGACTTGCTGGTAATGAGATTGAACAAGGTATTGGGATATCGACGATTGAGTCTCGGGCAAGTAACGTACCGATTGACAAAGGGAATTATATACGGGATTAATTGAATCCTTGACATCGTGGTTCATCCGATGAGATCATCGAGGAGCATGTGGGAGCCAGCATGGGTATCCAGATCCCGCTGTTGGTTATTGACCGGAGAAGCGTCTCGGTCATGTCTGCATGTCTCCCGAACTCGTAGGGTCTACACACTTAAGGTTCGGTGACGCTAGGGTTGTAGAGATATGAGTATGCAGTAACCCGAAAGTTGTTCGGAGTCCCGGATGAGATCCCGGACGTCACGAGGAGTTCCAGAATGGTCCGTAGGTGAAGAATCATATATAGGAAGTCAGGTTTCGGCCATCAGGAAAGTTTTGGGGGTCATCGGTATTGTACCGGGACCACCGGAAGGGTCCCGGGGGTCCACCGGGAGGGGCCACCTATCCCGAAGGGCCCCATGGGCTGAAGTGGGAGGGGAACCAGCCCCTAGTGGGCTGGTGCACCCCCCTGGGCCCCCCTACGCCTAGGGTTGGAAACCCTAGGGATGGGGGCGCCTCCACCTGGCTTGGGGGGCAAGTTTCCCCCCTGGCCGCCGCCCCCCCTTGGAGATGGAATCTCCTAGGCCCCCCCTAGGGGGCCTATATAAAGAGGCGGGCGGGAGGGCAGCTGCACCCCCATGTCTTGGCGCCTCCCTCTCCCCTTGCTACACCTCTCCCTCTCGTAGAAGCTCGGCGAAGCTCTGCCGAGATCGCTGCTGCATCCACCACCACGCCGTCGTGCTGCTGGATCTCCGTCAACCTCTCCTTCCCCCTTGCTGGATCAAGAAGGAGGAGACGTCTTCCTCAACTGTACGTGTTGTTGACATCGGATTTTGGCAAGGTACAAAAGGCAAGTAAGATGGCCTCAAGTGAAAGAGCTTTCAGCATGCAAAGTTTCAGGTCGCCGAGTGGAATAACTTTGATGTTTAATTTATCGCCATTCGACCTTATATCGGTGGCCGAAGTTGTACTCCGAGTGACAAAATTCAACATTCCGAGTGGTTTTTGGCCGATCATGCCTTCAAGACGACCTCGGATGAAGGAGTATTCTAAAGTAATTGTCTTCGTCTCGTCGAGCCGATCGATTTTCATATGTAATTCGTCTCAATCCGAGGTCGTATGAGACTTAGGGAGACAAATCAAGATCAGGCTATGTTTTTGGTCGAGTGAAAAACCTACCGATCGAGTAAAAGGTTGAAAAGCTACCGATCGAGTAAAAGGTCGAGTGAAAACCTACCGATCGAGTAAAAGGTCGAGTGAAAACTTATTGATCGAGTAAAAGATTGTCTTCCGACTGAAAATGTGGTCATCATCCAAGTGAAAGATTGTCTTCCGAGTGAAAATATAGTCATCCGAGTGAAAGACTCTAATATCCGAGTGGATGAGCTCAAATCCGGGTGAAACTGAACATGTGCCCAAAAGTTTATCAAGATGATTTCGGATGGAGAAGTGTTCAATACGGAAGTTGTGCGTATCGTAAAAACGGTGAAATTTGGTTTTGGAGTGATCATCATCAGAGATAGCATATGGCATGCAAATTCACTACGAGACTCGGATAATCCAGTCTGCTGCAAGAACGAATCCGACCGGAACGTAAAGATGGCTTCATGAAGTATTCAAGATGACCTTATTTGAAGAAGTGATCAACATGAGAGTTGTTCGTATCATCGAGGCGCACAAGTTTGATATTTGGGCCGTCTTGATCTGAGATCATATACAAGCTCAGCGGCCCGCGCAAGAGGGAAGATAGCGTTTGGTCCAGATTCAGACTGAATCCGAGTTGGAATAGAACTAGGACTCTAGGACGTGAATTGATGTAATTTTTCTTGTAAGGAAAGCCTAGATGAATCCTTTACTTGTACGGGAAGTCCAGCTGCCTCTTATATATGTTGGGGGTGATGGCCGATTGAACAACACACAATCAGACAAATCAATATACTATGTTTTCCTGTCTACTTTTTATCTCTCCATCGTTTTTCTCTCTCGTTCTTCGCTGTTCTTCATTGAGAGCTGCGAATCCCGAGGCTCTAGGGGCGAGCGAATCGACCTAGGGCAGCCCATAGCCGCCGCAATCCCTGACGGGGTCCCTCCCGGGTGCGCGGAGTTTTGGGTCTGCAAAAGCACCCGCCGACTGTCTTGCGTATTGCGCTGTCGGTCGGGTCTCCTTCGACGTGAGCTGCGGTGCATCACCCCTGGCGTTGAGGGTACACGTGACGTGTTTGTGTGTCCACACACTTTTGTCATCCCTTGCATATTATAGTTCATCACGAAGTTCTAGTAACTTGGTGATAGTAACTAAAGAACTCTATCAAACACTTATCTTATCTGGAAGATTAACTCCCACTTTATTGAAGCGATTGTAGTACTCAGACATTCTGAGCACATGCTCACTGGTTCAGCTATTCTCCTCCATCTTGTAGGCAAAGTACTTGTCATAGGTCCCATACCTCTCGACTCGGGCATGAGTCTGAAATACCAATTTCAGCTCTTGGAACATCTTATATACTCCGTGGCGTTCAAAAAGTTTTTGAAGTCCCGGTTCTAAGCCGTAAAGCATGGCGCACTAAACTATCAAATAGTCATCATACCGAGCTTGCCAAACATTCATAACGTCTGCATCAGCTCCTGCAACAGGTCTATCACCTAGCGGTGCATCAAGGACATAATTATTTTGTGCAGCAATTAGGATAATCCTCAGATCACGGATCCTGTCCACATCATTGCTACTATCATCTTTCAACTTAGTTTTCTCTAGGAACATATCAAAAATAAAACAGGGGAGCTATACGCAAGCTGTTGATCTACAACATAGATATGCAAATACTATCAGGACTAAGTTCATGATAAATTAAGTTCAATTAATCATATTACTTAAGAACTCCCACTTATATAGACATCCCTCTAGTCATCTAAATGATCACATGATCTATATCAACTAAACCATGTCTGACCATCACGTGAGATGGAGTAGTTTTCAATGGTGAACATCTCTATGTTGATCATATCTACTATATGATTCATGTTCTACCTTTCGGTCTTAGTGTTCCGAGGCCATATCTGCATATGCTAGGCTCGTCAAGTTTAACCCGAGTATTCTGCATGTGCAAAACTGGCTTGCACCCGTTGTATGTGAACGTAGGGCTTATCACACCCGATCATCACGTGGTGTCTCGGCACGACGAACTGTAGCAACGGTGCATACTCAGGGAGAACACTTATACCTTGAAATTTAGTGAGGCATCATCTTATAATGCTACCGCCGTACTAAGAAAAATAAGATGCATAAAGGATAAACATCACATGCAATCATAATATGTGACATGATATGGCCATCATCATCTTGTGCCTTTGATCTCCATCTCCAAAGCACCGTCATGATCTCCATCGTCACCGGCTTGACAACTTGATCTCCATCGTAGCGTCGTTATCGTCTCGCCAACTATTGCTTCTACGACTATCTCTACTGCTTAGTGGTAAAGCAATTACATGGTGATTGCATTTCATACAATAAAGCGACAACCATAAGGCTCCTGCCAGTTGCCGATAACTTTTACAAAACATGATCATCTCATACAAAAGTTTATATCTCATCATGTCTTGACCATATCACATCACAACATGCCCTGCAACAACAAGTTAGATGTCCTCTACTTTGTTGTTGCAAGTTTTACGTGGCTGCTATGGGCTTCTAGCAAGAACCGTTCTTACCTACGCATCAAAACCACAACAATTTTTTGTCAAGTGTGCTGTTTTAACCTTCAACAAGGACCGGCCGTAGTCAAACTCGATTCAACTAAAGTTGGAGAAACAGACACCCGTTAGCCTCCTATGTGCGAAGCATGTTGGTAGAACCAGTTTCATGAACGCGGTCATGTAGTGTCGGTCCAGGCTGCTTCATCCAACAATACTGCCGAATCAAAGTAAGACGTTGGTGGTAAGCAGTATGACTATTATCGCCCACAACTCTTTGTGTTCTACTCGTGCATATCATCTACGCATAGACCTAGCTTTGATACCACTGTTGGGGAACATAGTAATTCAAAAAAATTCCTATGATCATGCAAGATCTAACTAGGAGATGCATAGCAACAAGACGGGAGAGTGTCTCTATGTACCCTCGTAGACCGAAAGAGGAAGCATTTAGTAACGCGGTTGATGTAGTCAAACGTCTTCACGATCCAACCAATCTAAGTACCGAACGTACGGCACCTCCGTGTTCAGCACACGTTCAGCATGATGACGTACCTCGAGCTCTTGATCCAGCTGAGGACGAGGGAGAGTTCCTTCAGCACGACGGCGTGGCGACGGTGATGATGAAGTTACTGGCGCAGGGCTTCACCTAAGCACTACGACGATATGACTGAGGTGTTAAACAGTGGAGGGGGGCACCGCACACGGCTAAGAGATTGTCTATTGTACCTTTGGGGTTCCCCCAGCCTCCGTATATAAAGGGGGGAGGAGGAGGTGGCTGGCCAAGGGGGGCGCGCCATGGGGGGGAGTCCTACTAGGACTCCATTCCTAATAGGATTCGCCCCCTTTCCTATTCCAAGATGGGGCGGGAGGGAAGGAGAGGGAGAGGGAAAGGAAGGGGGCGTCCCTTCCCCCTAGTCCAATTCGGACTGTCCTTGGGGGGAGCCACCTTGTGGACTTCCCTCTCCTACTCCCTTATGGCCCATTAGGGCCCATAACTTTCCCGAGGGGTTCCGGCAACCCCGAGGTTCCCCGATAAATGTCCGGAACGTCCCGAAACCTTTCCGGTGTCTGAATACCTTCATCCAATATATCAATCATTACCTCTCAACCATTTTGAGACTCCTCATCATGTCCGTGATCTCATACGGGACTCCGAACAAACTTCAATCATCAAATCACATAACTCATAATACAAATAGTCATCAAACATTAAGCGTGCGGACCCTATGGGTTTGAGAACAATGTAGACATAACCAACACACATCTCCAGTCAATAACTAATAGCGGAACTTGGATGCTCATATTGGCTCCTACAGGTTCTACAAAGATCTTTATCGGTCAGACCGCATAACAACATATGTTATTCCCTTTGTCATCGGTATGTTACTTGCCCGAGATTCAATCGTCGGTATCATCATACCTAGTTCAATCTCGTTACCGGCAAGTCTCTTTACTCGTTCTGTAATGCATCATCCCGCAACTAACTCATTAGTCACATTGCTTGCAAGGCTTATACTGATGTGCATTACCGAGAGGGCCCAGAGATACCTCTCCGATAGTCGGAGTGACAAATCTTAATCTCGATCTATGCCAACCAAACAAACACCTTCGGAGACACCTGTAGAGCATATTTATGATCACCCAGTTACGTTGTGACGTTTGATAGCACACAAGGTGTTCCTCCGGTATTCAGGAGTTGCATAATCTCATAGTCAGAGGAATATGCTTAAGTCATGAAGAAAGCAATAGCAATAAAACTAAACGATCATAATGCAAAGCTAATGGATGGGTCTTGTCCATCACATCATTCTCTAATGATGTGATCCCGTTCATCAAATGACAACCCATGTCTATGGTTAGGAAACATAACCATCTTTGATTAATGAGCTAGTCAAGTAGAGGAATACTAGGGACGGTCTATTTTGTCTATGTATTCACACATGTACTAAGTTTCCGGTTAATACAATTCTAGCATGAATAATAGACATTTATCATGATATAAGGAAATATAAATAACAAATTTATTATTGACTCTAGGGCATATTTCCTTCACCTCCTCCACCTAAAGGTGATCATGTGTTTGAATTAAAACAATTGCTAGACACTTTGAAATATGCTTATCTTGATGAAAATAAGATATATCCTATTATTATTAGTGCTAACCTTTTAGAACATGAAGAAGAAAGATTGTTGAAAGTTCTAAGGAAGCACCGAGCTGCTATTGGATATACTCTTAATGATTTAAAGGGCATTAGTCCCACTCTCTGTCAGCACAAGATTAATATGGAACCTGATGCTAAACCCATTGTTGATCACCAACGTCTGTTAAATCCAAAGATGAAGGAAGTGGTAAGAACAGGAAATATTACAACTTTTGGAAGGAGGTATAATCTATCCTATAGCTGATAGTAGATGGGTAAGTCATGTTCATTGTGTTCCTAAGAAAGGAGGTATTACTGTTGTTCCGAATGATAAGAATGAACTTATTCCACAAAGAATTGTTACAGGCTATAGAATGGTAATTTATTTTAGAAAATTAAATAAAGAAACTAGGAAAGATCATTACCCTCTGCCTTTTATTGATCAAATGCTAGAAAGACTATCTAACCACACAAACTTTTGCTTCCTTGATGGATACTCTGGTTTTTTGCAAATACCTGTTTCTCAACCTGAGCAAGAAAAGACCACTTTCACTTGTCCCTTCGGAACTTATACTTATAAATGTATGCTTTTTGGTTTATGCAATGCACCTGCTACCTTTCAAAGATGTATGACTGCTATATTCTCTGACTTTTCTGAAAAGATTGTTGAGGTTTTCATGGATGACTTCTCTGTTTATGGGAAGTCTTTTGATGATTATTTAAGCAATCTTGATCGAGTTTTGCAGATATGTGAACAAACAAATCTTGTCTTGAATTGGGAGAAGTGCCACTTTATGGTTAATGAAGGTATTGTCTTGGGTCATAAAATTTCTGAAAAGGGTATTGAAGTGGACAAAGCTAACGTTGATGCAATTGAGAAAATGCCATGTCCTAAAGACATCAGAGGTATTTGTAGTTTCCTAGGTCATGCTAGTTTCTATAGGAGATTTATCAAAGACTTCTCTAAACTTTCTAGGCCTCTTACAAATGTTTTGCAAAAGGATGTCCCTTTTGTTTTTTATGATGATTGTTTTGAAGTCTTTGAAACACTCAAGAAAGCCTTAATTTCTGCACCTATTGTTCAACCACCTGATTGGAACTTGCCTTTTGAAATTATGTGTGATGCTAGTGATTATGCTGTTGGTGTTGTTCTAGGGCAAAGAGTTAATCAGAAACTGAATGTCATCCATTATGCTAGTAAAATTCTAGATAGTTCTCAATGAAATTATGCTACCACTGAAAAAGAATTCTTAGCAGTCGTGTTTGCTTGTGATAAATTTAGATCTTATATTGTTGATTCAAAAGTAATTGTTCACACTGATTGTGCTGCTATAAAATATCTTATGGAAAAGAAAGATGCTAAGCCTAGACTGATTCAATGGGTTCTCTTGCTATAAGAATTTGATTTGCATATCACTCATAGAAAAGGAGCTGAGAACCCCGTAGCTGATAACTTGTCTATGCTTGAAAATGTGCTTGATGACCCACTACCTATTGATGATAGTTTTCCTGATGAGCAGTTAGCTATAATAAACGTTGCGATACTCCTTGGTATACTGACTATGCTAATTACATTGTTGCTAAATATTTACCACCTAGCTTTACATACCAACAAAAGAAAAAAATCTTCTATGATTTAAGACACTACTTTTGGGATGACCCACATCTTTACAAAAAAGGAGTAGATGGTATTATTAGGCGTTGTGTACCTGAGCATGAACAGGGACAAATCCTTCGTAAATGTCACTCCGAGGCATATGGAGGGCATCATGCTAGCGATATAACTGCTAACAAGGTATTGCAATCTGGATTTTATTGGACTACTCTTTTCAAGGATGCCCGTAAGTTCGTCTTATCTTGTGATGAATGTCAAAGAATAGGTAATATGGGTAAGCGTCAAGAAATGCCTATGAATTATTCACTTGTTGTTGAACCATTTGATGTTTGGGGATTTGATTACATGGGACCTTTTCCTTCCTCTAATGGGTATACACATATTTTGGTTGCTGTTGATTATGTTACTAAATTGGTAGAAGCTATTCCAACTAGTAGTGTTGATCACAAGACCTCTATTAAAATGCTTAAGAAGTTATTTTCCCAAGGTTTGGAGTCCCTAGATATTTAATGACTGATGGTGGTTCACACTTTATTCATGGTGCTTCCGTAAAATGCTTGCCAAGTATGATGTTAACCATAGAACTGCATCACCTTATCATCCTCAGTATAGTGGTCAAGTTGAGCTTAGTAATAGAGAAAAAAAATTGATTTTGCAAAAGACTGTCAATAGGTCCAGGAAGAATTGGTCTAAAAAATTAGATGATGCACTTTGGGCTTATAGAACAGCATATAAAAATCCTATGGGTATGTCTCCTTATAAAATGGTTTATGGAAAAGCTTGTCATTTGCCTCTTGAGTTAGAACATAAAGCATATTGGGCAGTCAAGGAACTCAATTATGATTTCAAACTTGCCGGTGAAAAGAGGTTATTTGATATTATCTCATTAGGTGAATGGACAACCCAAGCTTATGAAAATGCTAAGTTGTTTAAAGAAAAAGTTAAAAGGTGGCATGATAAAAGAATCCAAAAGCATGAGTTTAAAGTTGGAGAATATGTTCTTTTGTAGAACTCTCGTTTCAGGTCCTTTGCAGGAAAACTCCTCTCAAAATGGGAAGGACCCTATGTTATCGAGGAGGTTTATCGGTCTGGAGCTATCAATATAAATAATGCCGAAGGCACTAACCCAAAAGTTGTAAATGGGCAACGAATAAAACATTATATCTCAGGTACGCCCATTAATGTTGAAAGCAATATTATCCAAACTTTGACACCGGAAGAACACATAAAAGAGTCCTTCCGGAACACTCCATAATCGTGCAAATAAGGAGGTACGTGATACGGTAAGTAAACAGACTCCAAAAAATCCACAAAAATATTTTTTGTCAGTTTTGGAATATTTAGAAAATTAGGAAAATAAGAAACTTCCCGGAAGCGTACCCTGGTGGGCACAAGACACTAGGGCGCTCGCTTGCCAGGCGCGCCCAGGTGGGTTGTGCCCACTTGGGGCACCTTTCAGACTCCATTTTTCTTTTGTTTGCTTGTTTCCCAAGATAAAGAAAATCTTTATATACCCCCCGAACCTATTGACCACTGTATCACGAAGAAATCCTGTGTTTTCTTTTCCTTGTTGTTTTCTGTCAGATCCCATCTACCATGGCTGCTTCAAGCTCCTCCAAGGACAAGTTCTTCAAGAATGTCATCAATCCATATTTACGGGAGGTGGTGCAGCACCCTCAGGCCATCCAGATGCATGAGGGGGTGTTGCACATCTGCGATGTGCAAGTACCCAAGGGGACGGGAACCATGGAGGCCAGGCTTGAGGCTATGGAGCAGGAGGTCTTCTGGTGCAAGGGGATGGTGGAGCGTGGACTGAATGCCAATCATGTCATGATCACGGAACTTTCCTATGATCTCAAGGTGGATGGCAAGCCCATGAAGGACATCGTCTTCACCCTCAACGAGCAAATCAACTTCCTCCAAAGCCAGATCTATGATCTTCAAAACAAAGTCTTTGAATATGAGGCGAGGTTTAAAGGTATGAGTTTGGCTACCAGTTGTAGGACTCGTGAGACTCATTCTTCCTCTTACGATGGTGGGCCTCTGCCATGGAAACCCGAGGACAAGATCACATCTACTTCGTCACCACCACCATATTCTTCATCACCAAAAGAAAATTGAGTATTGGGTATGATCACTGCCCTTGGCTTCCACCAAGCTTGGCGGAGGTGCCCTGGTATCATATCATCCCCACTATCTTTTGCCTTTACTTATTTTAGTTCGATCTTTTGCTTTAGATGAATAAAAGTTTAGTTCGATCCTTTATTTTCGAGAGTTTGCTTAGTGATCTATCTTTGTAATCGTGTGCAAGTTATATAATAAAGTTAGTTTGAGTTTTTGCTTTCTTTATTTTCATGTTGCAATAAAAAGAAAGGAAATAAATAAAAAATAAAGGAAATAAATCAAGAAAATCATATGCTAATCTTGTGGTAGGTGATGGCACCACATAAGGAAAAGTATGAGTAGAAAATTTTATTAGAGATTGACAAACGTAGCATTGGTAGGTGATGGCACCACATAAGGAAAAGTATGAGTAGAAAATTTTATTAGAGATTGACAAACGTAGCATTGGTCAATGATGCAACTCATGAAAGAATTAATAAGGGAAGAGAAGATTCACATATAAATATACTATCCTAGAAATATTTTGTGATTGTGAGCCGCCATCAAAATATTATATGCCAAAATTATCGACATTGGAGAAGGAAGACAACTTAATGGTTTATGTTTGTTCATATTCACATAGAAGTCATATTGTCATAGATCCTTTAACATGTGGTGCTTTCCCCTATCTTTGCTAGCCAAAAATTCCGCACCAAGTAGAGATACTACTTGTGCATTCAAAAACCCTTAAACCCAAATCTTATTTTCAAGAGTCCACCATACCTACCTAGGGATTGAGCAAGATACCTCAAGTAAGTTGTCATCAGTGCAATAGGGCAATAAAAATTTCTTCTAAAAGTGTGAGAACATTTAGTGTAAGAGAAAATTGAGCGTTGTACGAACTTGTGATGGTGAAGAATAAAAGTTACAGACTGCATAATAAAGGTTGCCATCACAAGGGGCAATACAATGTGACGTTCTTTTGCACTAAGGGGTTGAGCATACAAACAAATAAGTGCATGGCAACCTCTGCTTCCCTCTGTGAAGGGCCTATCTTTTAATTTTATGTATTTACTTCTATGCAAACACTACTGCAGGATGCTGCTAACGCGACACTGTGTGCGATGCAATAATCGCAAACGGTGGTGTAAAAAACCCGTCAAAAAGGTGCAAAACGTTTACTATGTAGGATGCATCAAACACGGTTTAGATTTTGGTTGTGTGTGCGATGCAGGGCATACGGTTCAGTTCAATTAACTAGTTGCGATGATGAGGAACAAAAGAAACGGGCAACCAGATGAAGGTGTGTGCGATATACAGCATACGGTTCACTCGGATGAACTGTTTGTGATTAGGCAACACAAGTGAACGGTCAGCCAAATCAAGGTGTGTGCGATATATGGCATGCGGTTCAATCGGATGAACTGTTTGCTTTGAGCCAAGAGAACAGAAACAGTTCAATATAACAAGATGTGTGTTATACGTGGGAAAGAGGTCTGTAATCAAAAATGTGTGCGAAGGCTGATAATAACACAGACGATTGCTGCTAATAAGTCATGTGTGTTGTGGGAAAACACTTGGTGGTATACAATTGTCAGTGATTGATGAAATCATCACCAACGGGTTCCCTAGTATGCTCCGTGTGCGATGCCATTGCACACAGAATAACAGTATATGTACTTATAACTTATAAGGACTTGATTCCATAAACAGATTGAACATCCAATTACATATGTGGCTAGTACACACATGACCTTTGCACACACCAAAGTACATTCCAAAATGCCTAGGAAACTCAAATAATGTATTAAAAGGCAAAACAAATTGTGAATAAGTTCATATTTTTAGGACGATGCTACTATAGTTGCATGTTGCCTCTGTAAAATAAATCAAGGCGGGAAGAGACAGCGTATGTAGTTTCACACACATATGTGACAAGGTCCCTCTCGGAACCATGAGCCTTTTTGAGAGAAGCTCCGGTTTGTAAGAAGTTTGTACCAAAACTTGTCCCAAATTGGACTAATTTTTTACCACAGCATGATGGTGCTATGTCATAACACCATGCCAAGTTTCATGATTTTGAGGCAAGTTTTGGATTTATTGTAATTTTAAAACCAGGTTTCTCAATGTTTACTGTCGAGTCGACACCGCCCTGGATAGGCTTTTTTCTCGTGGGTCCCAAATGACAAATCCAAATCTGTCACTACCATGCAGCTTTTCTTTATTAAGAATTACAACCCATTTGGTGTGCTAGCTGAAAATAAGTTTGTGAGTACTAGTGGGCGCTAAGAACTTGCGGTTCTGTAATGAACAAAGATCTCAAGGATCCCGCGAGAGTGATGCTCTTTCCCTATGTTGTGAATGCTTATAATATTTATGTCTTAATTAAAGAAATGGCAAGCATTGGCCCAGTATGAAAGAAAATGTGGGTCAAACCCTAGTTGAAAAGGGCAACAATGTCTAACTCCAGCTTAAAAAAGGTACAAAAGCACAAGGATTAATTGTTCATCAGGTTTACACATAACCCAGATTGAATAGGACAATGACATCTAACTCAACCAAAGTTTTCGACAGTTACAATCAAATGGATTAGTCTGATCCATAAAATGAAGATCCCAATACAATAATTCTACTGCTCCATTATGACCACAAGCTATTGTAAATATAAGCCGAACACAATCAGAAACCCTTAGGTCCACTTGAAACTTCTTTTTATGCTCTTCAATACTTGCAGCCGTGAGTAATTTCTTGTTGAAAAACTTAATCCTCGCGGACAATAGTGCCCTCACTTTCAACATGAAGAATCTGACAAAGCTAGTGTTTGCACTGTTGGATGAATATCATTCCAGCGTTACTGTCTTCAAATGAATGTCATGAGATCTGAGAAAATCCCCGTGCTTCATCAACCATCGATTGGTTATACCTTTTTCTCCATGTGTTGTTGCCTAAATAGAGATGAAGATTGAAAACAGTTAATGTCTAAAAAAGATTATGTTGAAAGAGTGATAGATGAATGATTAATTATAGTACATTATATATGGGCTTTCAATGTGCGTGAAATCATCACCTTTATATACAAATTCTCCAGACATGGAAAGCATTGCAACAAGGCAATAATGATGTTGAGATCAAAACACCACATACTGATATATAAGGTCTTGACTTAATCCGCCACCACTGATAGGATGGACAAGCACTTCATTGAGCATGGAAAATAATATTAGCACTCAAAGTGTACTCCAAGATGATACTTAACTTATGCACACAAATGAAAATTACAAATTACAAAAGTGTACGTGAATAATATACAGTACCTCAATAGGAGTGTAGGCAAACACCATCTTGAGCCATTTAAATGAATCACGAATTGCACCCAAGGTCTCCAGTTTAGGCGCAGAGACCACATTTATTTGCTTAGGTTTATAACAACAATCAAGGACCAACCTTTGAAGTGAAGGGCCATCTTCGATGATGAGCTCCTGTCCTTCTTAACTAATTCGAATGCTTACAAGGTGAGGCGACTTTATTTTGAGACAAGGGATATCGACTCCTGCTCCAAAAACAAGCACCAAACGCTCCAGTGCAGGGCAGCTGGAGTGGATGATGCTGTGTAGTGAGGCCTCTGACAGATGAACCAACACAAGCGCAAGTTTTTTTAGCAGTGGCAGTCGAAGCATTTGTACCAGATTGTCCGCTAGATGGCACCAGGTCAAGTTGGCGGTGCAGAGAGAGGAGGAAAACCATGAGATGGGCATCGGTGGTGAGGGCACAGATGCAGCTATTGGTGGTAACCTATCGCTGTAGTAATGGTAGGACTCAAGCTGCTGGAGTTTATCGAATTGACGGGATGTCAGCCAGGCAGCCACCATGCAGGGTATGTCCAGCAGATAGCATGCCGGGATGCAGATGCGTTGAACAGAGCCCCCGTGGGAGGAGATGATGGCTCTGAGGAGTTCAGAATCATCATCGACAGATAGCTGACGACAGTGAAGATTAAGAGGCGCGGTGCGCCACAGAGTGTGCCAGCGAGATGCGAGGACTTGTGTGTGGCAGCCATCCTTGGTGGGGAGAAGGGAGATGATCTCCCCAAGGATGATGTCCGGGAGATCGCTGATGCGGTCCGCCGGAGATTCTACTGGTTCCTCAGGTCCAGGGGGCGCTTCTGGCCGCACAGCCGGGTCCAAGATCTACATCCGGCGGCGGTGCTGGATGGAGCCTTATCTATGTACATACCAATCTGAAAGAAAAAAATGGCATAACATGTAGGACATTTGAAATCAATTCTCAAGATAAGGAAGAAAAAAGGCAAAAACATATATGTAGGTGACTGACCGGTTTTCCGTCGGAGTCGCAGTTGTTGCCAGAGTTGCTATTGACCTCCGGCTCTGGCTGGGGGGGGGGCACGAAGGCACCGACGAATTCAAGGTCGTGATGCTGCCCGGGCGAGACCTCGTCAGCGGCGACAGAAACCTCTGTGGCCAGCTTGACGCGTTGTGCGGGTGCTTCACCAGCCCCGGCATCGCCACTCCTCCAATGGTGTGCTTTGGCGGCATCGTCATACACTCCGGAGTCCAGACGTCGGTGACCACTATGGACTGGGGGTGCGGACGCCTATTATGGCCGGCGGCTCGGGCGTGCAATTAATACGGACCAGTGGGAGCGAGGCAGACTGCGGTCAAAAGTTGTCTCACCTCCCGGTGAGCCTCTGGAGCGGACGTCTTCCATTCCTACCATCATTTCACACAGCTACTCGCACGCCTCCCCGTCAATACACACACCTGCATGCACGCCTCCTGGTATGCCTGCACGGCGGACTACTCGCATGCTCCCGCCAACTCACGCCTGCTCGCACGGCACACAGGGCGTGTGGCAGCACGTATATTTTTTGGTTTATTTTCTGCCGCCTTACTGCTTCACTGAACCGATTGCGTTGAAGAGATGCACAAATCCTGCATTGAACATATCGCATGCTTCCCAGCGAACCTGCGCACCGGACGAGTTTTGGATTTACTAGAATTTAAAAACCAGGCATCTCAATGTTTTGCCGGCAATCAACAGCCCTGGTGTTTAAAATTCATTCCCATTTCTTGCATTGGACCTAAGCATGCACATAAGGACATAGATTTGATTTTTCAACCAATTTATATGCACTGGAGCATGTGCATGTAGTTCAAATTTGAATTATGCACATAAATGCATTGAAAACTCAGTTATGCATAAAAATGTCCAAACAAACCCCGAAAAATCACAAAAATTGACACAACAGTCCTGTTGTTCTATGTTGACACGAGAAATTTTTGGAAGCAACAAGAGGCAATGGACATCGTTTCGTCCCCAAAGGTGGGACGTTCCCTACCGAAACCATCATGCTTGTTGTGAGAAGCTCTGGTTTGTGAGAAGCATATACCCAAACCTGCCCCAAATGGGACAAAAATTTTACCACGGCATGTTGATACTGCTCCATGATAGCATGCCAAGTTTCATGAATTTCAGACGAGTTTTGGATTTACTAGAATTTAAAAACCAGGCATCTCAATGTTTTGCCGGCAATCAACGGTTCCCCAGTATATGAAATTCATTCCCATTTCTTGCATGGGACCTAAGCATGCACCCTAGGACACATATTTGATTTTTCAACCAATTTATATGCACTGGAGCATGTGCATGTAGTTCAAATTTGAATTATGCACATAAATGCATTGAAAACTCAGTTAATGCATAAAAATGTCCCAATGAACCCCGAAAAATCACAAAAATTGACACAACACTCCTGTTGTTCTATGTTGACACGAGAAAAAATTTGGAAGCAATAAGAGGCAATGGATATCATTTCGTCCCCAAAGGTGGGACGTTCCCTACCGAAACTATCATGCTTGTTGTGAGAATCTCTGGCTTGTGAGAAGCATATACCTAAACCTGCCCCAAATGGTATTTTTTACCATGGCATGCTGATGCCGCTCCATGATAGCATGCCAAGTTTCATGAATTTCAGACAAGTTTTGGATTTACTAGAAATTAAAAGCCATGTATCTCAATGTTTTGCCAACAATCAACGGTGCCCCGGTGTTTGAAATTAATGCCCATTTCTTGCATGGGACCTAAGCATGCACATAAGGACACAAAATTTTATTTTTCAACCAATTTATATGCACTGGAGCATGTGCATGTAGTTCAAATTTGAATTATGCACATAAATGCATTGAAAACTCAGTTAATGCATAAAAATGTCCAAACGAACCCTGAAAAATGAAAAAAATTGACACAACACTCCTGTTGTTCTATGTTGACACAAGACAAAATTTGAAAGCAATAAGAGGCAATGGATATCGTTTCGTCCCCAAAGGTGGGACGTTCCCTACCGAAACCATCAAGATTGTTGCGAGAACCTCTGGTTTGTGAGAAGCATATACCCAAACCTGCACCAAATTGGACAAAATTTATACGACGACATGTTGGTGCCGCTCCATGATAGCATGCCAAGTTTAAGGAATTTTCGACGAGATTTGGATTTACTAGAAATTAAAATAATTGTATCTCAATGTTTTGCTGGCAATCAACGGTGCCCCAGTGTTTCAAATTCATTCCCATTTCTTGCATGGGACCTATGCATGCACATCAGGACACAAATATGATTTTTCATCCAATTTATATGCACTTGAGCACGTGCATGTAGTTAAAATTTTAATTATGCACATAAATGCATTGAAAACTCAGTTAATGCATAAAAATGTCCAAACGAATGCCAAAAAATCACAAAAACTGACACAACACTCCTGTTGTTCTATGTTGACACGAGAAATTTTTTGGAAGCAATAAGAGGCAATGGATATCGTTTCGTCCCCGAAGGTGGGACGTTCCCTACCGAAACCATCATGCTTGTTGTGAGAAGCTGTGGTTTGTGAGAAACATATACCTAAACCTGCCCCAAATGGGAAAAAACTTTACCACGGAATGTTGATGCTGCTCCATGATAGCATGCCAAGTTTCATGAATTTCAGACGAGTTTTGGATTTACTAGAAATTAAAAGCCATGTATCTCAATGTTTTGCCGGCAATCAACGGTGCCCCGGTGTTTGAACTTCATTCCCATTTCTTTCATGGGACCTAAGCATGCACATAAGGACACAGATTTTATTTTTCAACCAATTTATATGCACTGGAGCATGTGCATGTAGTTCAAATTTGAATTATGCGCATAAAATGCCTGGTAAACCCAGTTAATGTATAAAAATGTCCAAACGAACCCTGAAAAATTCCAAAATTGAACACAACACTCCTGTTGTTCTATGTTGACACTCGAATTTTTCTGAAAGCAATAAGAGGCAATGGATATCGTTTCGTCCCCAAAGGTGGCACGTTCCCTACCGAAACCATTACGCTTGTTGTGAGAATCTCTGGTTTGTGAGAAGCTTATACCCAAACCTGCCCCAAATGGGACAAAATTATGCAATGACGTGATGACCACTTTGCGCGCCAGTTTTTTGGCTGAAGCGATTCCAAATTTTTGACTTCCCCGGAAATATCTACCTCCCCGCCCCCTCCCCCTTACCAAAAGCCACATTTCCCCTGTTTCCGCCTTCCTTTCCAAGTTAAAACCTTCACTCCTTGCTTGCAGCGCCGCCTCCTCCTCGCCGGCGACCCTCCTTCACGCTACTCAGCCTAGCCTATCCAGGCAGGTAATCCACACCCGACCCCCATCCTCCTCCTCCTTCCACATCCCACATGCCCCGACCGTCGGCGCGTGCGCGACACCTTCCACCCAAATCACCGACCCCTCCATCAAATAAGCGCCGGCCTAAGCCATGGTGCACGCAGTATAGCCAGGACCTCAAGGAGCATTTGGCAGCAGAGAAGCAAATCGTGGCCGCACGTGCGGATGAGGTCGCGATGGATGCCATTCGTTCCAACCCCCAGATCTTGGAGGAGCACCTCGCCGTCGAGGCCACTGTTGACGCCTCGCGCGCCGACCCCGCGACGCGGCTGGCTGCTTTAAACGACAGTTCATGGCATTTCCTCGAGGCCACCGTCGGTGCCTTCGACAAAGACTACGAGGTGTTTTCTCAGTGTGCGCATGCTTACCTCATCTCAAGAGCCAGCAGGTTGGTGCCCGAGTGGCTCAGGCAACTCACCACTACAACGAGGGCACCCACGATGCGGAGGCCTCGCCCTCTTCCATGTCCAAGGAGCCAATCGTCATCGATATCTCTGATAATGAGGAGTAGCTTGTCTTATTAGCTCACTATAAGGACCCATGTTCAGTTTGCTAGCTACTACCTTTCCTTAACAAATTATAGTGAATTGTGCTATCTACTTTTACCATGCAATCCTCTGCTATAGTGTATAAGTTCTATATGTCGTGCAATGTGGTGTTCAGTTAACTGCTTGGTTCAATTCTGATGTTCAATTCTTCAGGGTGCAATATTTCCAAGTTGTTAAGCATGCTTGGTTTGGTTAACTGTATGATCTTGTATTAGGAGTACGTTATATTGTGCAATGTGGTGCTCAGTTAACGTTTGGTTCATTTGTTGTGGTGTTTATTTAACTGCTTGGTTCAATTCTGCAATGCGATGTTCAATTGTTGTGGCTGCATTCTATTATTGTATAGCATGTGAGGAAGTAGAGATAGAACCTCTAGGACGCGTGCTAAGAGAGATTGGCTAAAAAAAGCATGTTCTTCTAGTTTTCGTGATAATAATGATGAAGATCTTAAAGTGATTGGTGTAAATCCTATTGAATCTTTGTTTGCTAATATAAAACTTGATAAAGATGGTACTGGAGATGAGTCAACATTAGCTACAAGGCGTCCCAATAATTTGGAGGGTGAAGATCTTAGTAGAAAAAATGATAAAAGTGGGATTGGCGAGGTCAAAACTTTAAGTAGCGATGAACCCAGGTTGGATGCGAGGGTAGAAGTAGTGGCGGAAGAACGCCGTGCTGGGGAGTACTCCGGCGAACCCTTCACAGAGATGGGCGAAGAAGGCCATGCACGCCACGACGTTCGGCGTGAAATCCAAAAGGCGGAAGCCGTAGGTGTGCATGACATCGTTTAAGAAATCAGAGAAGGGCGGGCAGAGCCCGTAGGAGAAGTAATCGAAGAAAAAGGGATACCGATCTGGACCGGCCTTGGCAAAGTCGGCGGGGATGATACGTGTGGCAAGGTGCACCAACGTCTCCCTCCCCCACAGGGGGATGAAGTAGTCCCTGAGGATGACCGCATCAACCATCGAGTCGAAGAGGGTGCGCTCTATTCGAAGCGCCGCCAACTCGCTCTCTGGCGCCTTCTTCTCCCCAGCATCCTTGACCGCTCCCTTGCCCTTGCTGGTTTTGGGTGCCATGGCGGCTGAGAAGAGATGAGGTATCAATAGCAATGAGGGGCGGGTGGCGGCGAGCAGAGGCGAAAGCTTTGATTCTGCGCTTGAGTAAGAAGAAGAGGAGGGGAACGGCGATTCTAAGATTGGAAAAGGCACAGAGGTTAACTGAGCAGCGCCTTTGCAGTTTTTCCTTTTTATGGGGAAGACGTGGGCCGCCTCTTTACCATTTACCGCGACGTGACGCGAGCGAGCAGCAACCGCTCCATGCCTGATCCCCACGTCACGCACCCAATGCGGATCGTGGGGAAACACAACTGGCGAAGAAGATACTATGGATAAGTCTCTGCCACATGTGCCAGCGCACCGTTCTGGGCCTGGCCCAACAACACTTTGTGCTTATGTGTGGCCCAAGCCCGGGGGCTCCTGTCAGTGTACAAAAGTAGGGGCCTCTTCTGTACCCCTTGACTTGTGCACGGGCAGTCGAAGCCACACCCGCGGCCGTGCTTGGCCGGGCAAGGGAGACAAAGTACAAGACTACCAGAGCGGCGCTCAAGCCAGGGGCGTGAAGAGCAAAGGGACCAGCATAGCCGCCACCCTTGAGCCTGAGAGTTCCGACACCATCGACAACATTGGAACCAAGGCTCAGGCGGCGCCTGCATAATGGCATGCAGATCTTTGTGAAGACAAAGGGCCTACAAGGCCTAGATGAGAACCAGAAGACAAGACCACATCGAGGCTCCTTGCCGAGGACGCCCACGAGGCCTCGGCAAGACTCCTGCCGGAGATACCCATGAGGCCCCGGCAAGACACACGAGGCCCCAGCAAGACCCTTGCCGGGGACATCAGGAAGATTGCAGCAAGGCTTGCTGCCCCGTCGTCAACTCAGCTCAGCGACCGACCCACCGAATTGTCAAGCGCCCACATGGCAGCATGTGTCTCCTAAGCCAACTAGTCAAGCACCTACGTGGTGGCATGCAGATCTTCGTGAAGACCCTGCCACCACACCAGCTCAGCAGCCTGCCAGCCTACATGGCACTACATGCCTTGTTGGCCTGGACGCGTGTCGAAGCAAGGCGAAGCGGCGGCGGACGGGATGGGCTTCATTGCCGTCCCCAATAAAGCAAGAGGACACCTAAGCAGCGCATTAAATACGTTTTGTCCTATGATGTTAGGTGATAAGCTTGTACAGTGTACATACTTACCACCTCCTGTGTGCCACTGTGGCGACTCCTTTAACCTATAAAAGGAGGCCCGAGGCTTACTGAGGAAGGATTTGGACTTTTTGGATAGGCATGCACCACAGCTAGTTCAAGAACTCGAGAACACTCAAATATACACCAAAGCAGGACTAGGGTATTACGCATCCTCGCGGCCCGAACCTGGGTAAAATCTCCTTGTACTGATCACTAGACCTGCTCTTTGCATGACCTCGCGCCCGCCAACCGTAGAAGGGATCTTCGTGATCCCATAGGTGTCATTTCCCCGACATCTTTGGCGCACCAGGTAGGGGGCGCAGTTGTGAAAATCCGGTCTAGCAGTTAGTATAGCAGTTCGTTCATCGCCATGATTCCAAAGAGGAAAGAGGGCCGAGCGAGCGGCATCATCTGAAGACGCAGCAACCGTTCGTGCGGCGACAAATAAGCTAAGTCATCCAGAACCTTGAGCAATTTCTTTTTAGTATAAAGTTATTCTCCTCGAAAGGTTTTGTTCCTTGTCTGGAAAACCTGCATGCAAGGGAGCCCTTCCGCTATTGGCAATGCCCTTGCTCTGTTTCGAGTCCTCTCAACAGTTCAAGCGGTTGCGCCAAGAATGGCGAGGTGGTTTGCCCGGCAGCAAGCACACCCGGTGGGCCGCTAAGGATCCGTTCTCAAAGCGCCGCGGCTTGGGTTTACGCACCGGCAAACCTATCCAACTAAGTGTGGGGTGTGTACATACAAAGAATAACCAAACAGGAAAATAACACGCATTGCTTCAGAAGTACTACGGAGTTATATTACATCAAATAGTTGTTGCAGTTCTAACTTAAGATAAAATTATCTTGGTCACGAACTCGCAGCGGCAATGAGAAAACGGGGTGCCTAGTCCCAGCACTGCCCTCCACCCTCTTGACCCCGTCGACGCAGCTGATGATGGGCTCGATACGCTCCTCGAGCGCCGCGAGGTTCGCATCCTCTGGCAAGCTCTCCAGCGTGTCGGCGAAGTCGATGGTGGGGTTCCAGAATGCCACCTTGGTGAGCACCTTGATCAAGGCACCCCGGTAGATTCTCCGGGACTCGTTGTCCAGATAAACTGCTCGGTTGGAGCAAAGCTGCTCCAAGGCTTCGAGGATGCCCTTGAAGAACAAGATCAGCTTGGCATTGGGGCTTGTGTTCGCCTCCGAGGAGAACCTGAAGTTTGGCATGCCCATGGTGGCCAGCTGCGTGGTGAGCCTCTCCGCAACGTTGACGAGGCGGCTGATCCAGAGGTTTACGCTCTTCACGTAATCCTCGTGGTTGGCGGCATCATTGCTCCACAGCTGCTTCTCGTCCTCCAGGGCCTTGTTCAGGGTCTCCTCATGGGCCCTGGCCTCCGAAAGCTTCCCCTCTAGGCCTTCCATCTTCCGCTTTAGGTCATCGATGGAGCCATTGGCCTTGGAAAGCAGCTTGGCCTTGACGGAGACTGCGGCCTGTGCATCCACCAAAGCGCGGTTGGTCATGTCCCTCTCCTCCGTCAGCCCCAAGGCCTCCTTCTTCAGCCCATACCGCTCCAGCTCCAGCTTCTCCACTTCGCCGGTGTGAACCCGAGCCAGAGCATCGAGTGCATCCTTGTGCCTCTGCTCCAGCTCCTGGGTCTGCTGCACGACAAGCTTCTTGACCTCCTCGTCCTTGCCGTGGAGCATGGTGGCGAGCGCCTCCTCACGAGCGACCAGGTCCTCCTCCTGGGAGTCCAGCAGAGCCTTCTCCTGTTGCCGGGCAGCCTCGTCCATGGCGGCCTGCTCCTTCGCCACCTCTTGAGCCTTCTCGATATCGGCCTGCTTCAGGATAAACTCGTGCTTACGCTCGTCCAGCTCACCCTGAGCAGCCTTCAGTCCCTCCCGGGACTCGTCAAACCAAACTTGCGTCTGGGCGACGCGCTCCTCAAAATCCGCTTCCGCCTTGTCCAGCGCCGCCATCTTGGATTTTGCCTTGTCGAGGCGGGCATGATGGAGCACTTGGAGCTTCTGGAAGTTGGCGCCCATGGCCCGAAGGAGCTGCTCCTCCTGAGAACTATCGCCGCCGGTGCTCGGTTCGTCAACAACCTGGAGCCCGGCGGTGGCGAGTGCCTCGTCGCCAAACACCTCCCCTTTGGCCGGTGCTCTGCTGCTCGCTGTCCCTGGGAGGCAGACGAACAAGTCGTCACCCACCTTCAGATACTTGTCTGAGGCAGGGGCTGCAAGAGAGGAAGGTTGGTCGTTGTCCGCCTCCTCCTCGACGGGCTCCTTGGTGGCCTCCTCGGTGGCAGCCTTGCCAGACTCCCCGGCAGGCTCCTTGCCGGCTTCCCCAGTAGCAGTCTCACTGGTCTCCCCGGCAGGCCCCTTGGCAGCCTCCTCAGTGGCAGACTTGGTGGCTTCCCTAGCCACGACCTTGGCAACCTCGGCTTCAGCATCCCTGGCAACCTCTTCGATGACAGTATCGATATCTTCCTGGTCCATCGAGGAAGGATCTGAAAACCAAAAAGGATGGAACGAGGCCAAGATCAAAACTAAGAAAGAACAGGGACGGGAAACAGGCGACTTACCCATGCCGGGCTGAGAAGAAGTGCCGCCCTCCCCACCAACATTCGTTGCCGGGACGGACACACCAACACCCAAGTTCGTCTCCTCTTCCTCCGTGCGCATGGGCTCAGTGATAGGTGTCCTTGCCGGGGGACACCCCCCTGGACGGCGTGGTCGATGGGGGTGGCATGTTTGGGGTGGCCCTCAGTGGCTCCTCCTGCTGCTGCTCCCCTCCTGCAAACTCGGCGAGGTCAGCACCAAGGATTCATGTCCCGATGCCCGCCAACGAGGGGTGAATAATGAACTCGGGTTGGGGGCTGAAGCGGGGGCTGCGTCAGGGGCTGGTGTCCGGGCTGCTCTCCACCAACACCGACATATGCGAAGTGCCCGCCGGGGGCTTGTCGCCCGTCGAGGCCTTAGCCCTCTTTGCTACCCTCTGGGCTAGCATCTCCGTATCCCTGCAAGCACAAGATCATGTCAGGGAGGATGGCATAGGATGAAGGCCAGAAATGATGAAGAACAAGATGCTTACTCCTCCCCCTCCTCCTCTGGCCTCCTCTTCCTCTTAGGGCTAAAGGACCCAAGGTCGAACACGGCCTTCAGGGTATTATCCGCAGGAGGAGGAGAAGGGGATTGGATCCTGCGCCGCTTGGACGAAGAAGCGACAGTCGACGTCTTCTTCGCTGTTGCGGCCTTCACCATCTTCTTTGCTGCGGCAGCCTTCATCGCCCTTGTCTGGCGCACGGGCTGCTCCTGAGCCTGTTGTCGCTGCATGGTCCCGCCGGGCCGGACCAGCTCGCCGGAACTAGCCCGCCACAGGACGCGTTTCCTCCCCGTGTCCGGGAGGTCGTCCGCCTCGGCCTCCTCTTCGGTTGACTCTTCGACCACGTCTTTAACAAGGGGAGCCCCAGCGCCAACACTACAGACCTCCCCGGCGGCCCCCATCCACTCAGCAAAATCTTTCTCTTCAGCGGCCGTGTCGGCCTCGTCTTCCATAGCGCAGCGGTTGTCGGCCTCCTCGACAAGTGCTGCCTCTGCCGCCCTGGCCGCGATGTACTCCATCTCGGCCTTGGTTGTGTCATTGACGAGCAGTGAATCATCACGAACATACCTCTCCAACAGATTGTCGAAGAATTCCTGCACCCGCTCTGCTTCCGGCTCGGCCCAGCTTGGGTCGAGGCCATGCATGTTGAAGTCTGGCATCATGGCGATGATGTCGGTCTGGCGAGAATTATTGCTCAATGTGACCACTCCCGCCGGCAACCCAAACAAAGACGCCTCCACGACCTTGCCGGCCTTCGCGGCCCTACCGGTCCTTTGGCCCTCCTGTCGTCACCCATGTTAAGCTGAAAGGGCCTCTGGACGAAATGAGCATGCCCCAGCACCGTGAAATTGTTCTTCAAGCCAGGGCGGAGCCTAATGATTTGGGCCGCATTCCTGTAATCCCAGGCCGGCCTCCCCTTGTTGTGAAGTGGGGCAATCCAGCGGTAGATGAAATCAGCCCCAATCATCTCAAGGTTGAGCCCAGTCACTGTGAGGCGATGGATTCTGGTGGTGGCGACCGTGAGCTTCTTGCCGTGGGCATCGAGATCACCCTAGTCCTTTCGGTGGACCGGCGGCTTCCGGCGAACCCGGCAGAACTCCTGCGGATCCTCCTCCTCGATCCAGCACCACTGGCCCTGCCACTCGTCCCACCTCTCCTTCTGGGCGCCCTCTGGATACGTGCCACTCTCCTAGGTCCTCGGGATACAGGTGATGCAGCCAGAGATGGCGCCCCCAGGTTGGATGCGAGGGTAGAAGTAGTGGCGGAAGAGCTCCGTGCTAGGGAGTACTCTGGCGAACCCTTCACAGAGATGGGCGAAGAAGGCCATGCACGCCACGGCGTTTGGCATGAAATCCAGAAGGTGGAAGCCGTAGGCGTGCATGACATCGTTGAAGAAATCAGAGCAGGGCAGGCAGAGCCCGCACGAGAAGTAATCGATGAAAAAGGGATACCGATTTGGACCGGCCTTGGCGAAGTCGGCAGGGACGATACGCATGGCAGGGTGCCCCAACATCTCCCTCCCCCACAGGGGCCTGAAGTAGTCCCTGAGGATGACTGCATCAACTGTCGAGTCGAAGAGGCACGCTCTGTTTGAAGCGCCGCCAACTCACTCTCCGTCGCCTCCTTCTCCCCGGTATCCTTGACCGCTCCCTTGCCCTTGCTGGTTTTGGGTGCCATGGTGGCTGAGAAGAGATGAGGTATCAATAGCAATGAGGGGTGTGGCGGCGGCGAACAGAGGCGAAAGCTTCGATTCTGCGCTTGAGGAAGAAGAACGGGAGGGGAACAATGGTTCCGAGATTGGAAAAGGCGCAGAGGGTAAATGAGCAGCGCCTCTGCAGTTTTTCCTTTTTATGGGGAAGACGCGGGCCGCCTCTTTACCATTTACCACGACGTGACGCGAGCGAGCAACAACTGCTCCGTGCACGACCCCCACATCATGCGCCGAATGTGGATCGTGGGGAAGCACAACTGTCGAAGAAGATACTACGAATAAGTCTCTGCCACACGTGCCCACGCACCGTTCTGGGCCTGGCCCAACAACGCTTTGTGCTTATGTGTGGCCCAGGCCTGGGGGCTCCTGTCGGTGTACACAAGTAGGGGCCTCTTCTGTACCCCTTGACTTGTCCACGGGCAGTCGAAGCCACACACGCGGCCGAGCTTGGCCGGGCAAGGGAGACAAAGTACAAGACTACCAGAGCAGTGCTCAAGCCAGGGGTGCGAAGAGCAAAGGGACCACGCCGCCCCGGCAAGAGCCTCACCCAACACTAGCATAGCCGCCACCCTTGAGCCTGAGAGTTCCGACACCATCGACAACATTGGAACCAAGGATCGGGAGGCGCCTGCATAATGGCATGCAGATCTTTGTGAAGATAAAGGGCATGCATGGCCTAGATGAGAGCCAGAAGACAAGACTATAGCGAGGCTCCTTGCAAAGGACGCCCACGAGGACCCGGCAAGACTCCTGCCGAAGATACCCACGAGCCCCCAGCAAGATCCTTGCCGGGGGCACACACGAGACCCCGGCAAGACCCTTGGCGGGGACATCAGCAAGATCGCGGCAAGGCTTGCCACCCCGTCATTGACCCAGCTCACTGGGCGACCCACTGACTGGTCAAGCGCCCACGTGGCAGCATGTGGCTCCTAAGCCAACTAGTCAAGCACCTGTGTGGTGGCATGCAGATCTTCGTGAAGACCCTGCCGCCACACCAGCTCGGCAGCCTGCCAGCCTACATGGCACTACATGCCTCGTTGGCCTGGACGCGTGTCAAAGCAAGGCAAAGCGGTGACGGAAGGGACGGTCTTCGTTGCCGTCCCTGATAAAGCAAGAGGACACCTAAGCATCACATTAAATGTGTTTTGTCCTGTGATGTCAGGAAATAAGATTGTACACTGTACATACTTTCCACCTCCTGTGTGCCACTGTGGCGACTCCTTTAACCTATAAAAGGAGGCCCGAGGCGTACTGAGGAAGGATTCAGACTTTTTGGCTAGGCATGCATCGTGGCTAGTTCAAGAACTCGAGAACAATCAAATATACACCAAAGCAGGACTAGGGTATTACGCATTCTCGCGACCCGAACCTGGGTAAAATCTCCTTGTACTGATCACTAGACCCGCTCTTTGCACAACCTCGTGCCCGCGAACCGTAGAAGGGATCTTCGTGATCCCATAGGTGTCGTTTCCCCGACAACAGGACCCCATTTCGACCATAGGCGTTCGAACACAAGTCCGTTTCCTCTATTTTGCAGTACACTAGACCCCTCCCGATGAACAAGATCCCGTTTCGACCGTGGCTAGTCAAATAGAAGGTCGTTTCCTCCATTCTGCGGTACGTCAGGCCTCGTTTCGATCGGTTGTTCCGTCCAAGCCAGTTGGCTCCTGTTGAACATGATGCATTCCGACCTAGTCGGTTGCCTCCCGATAAACAGGATGTTGTTTCTCTATTCTGACCTAGCCGGTTTGCTGCCTGATGAACAGGACGCCGTTGCTGTCGTCTGTTGCCTCTCCATGTACACAAGCCGTGGCCGTCCATATATATGCGCCAGTACGCGCTCAAGACCCCGCCTGTATGTACGTACGTGGCTATATTTTTTGCCCTGTGGTTGTACGTACATGTACAGGACTTAGAGGGGACTACGTGAACTGCTATGCCGGGTGCTCTACAATGGCATGTGCCGCTACTTACTCGGCCACGGTTCATACATGCAAAAAGACTGATCGACCAGTATGTACGTACACGTTCGCGACCAGATAGACAACGGTACGTACGCTTTGACCGGGTGAGTCCCAGCGGTCAGGAAGGATAAGGACGCACTTCTTTGCGTGCGAAGATCTAGCTGGTCAGACGAATCGTTTTAATTTTGCGAGTAATAAGGAGGCACTTCCTTGTGTTCGAAGATTTAGCTAGTGGGTCCAGCTGTCAGCCTCACCGCCTAAAGTCCTCTTCCGATGGCTGTCCTTTGTTGACCATGTTGACCACACCACACCAAGAGCACCAAGGCGGTGGACGACGGTGAGGCCTAGGAAGGGAACGACACGGAGCCGGGGAAGACGCGGCAGTGGATGCCCACACGGAAGGCAGTATGTGGGTTGACTGCTTCGGCTGCGGTGTGAGGCTGCCGTCGCCAGAGAATAATAGGAGGTGTGGGTGAGTATAGAGGGATGGCATGGCCAGCGGTGGCAGCACAGCCAGACACGAGAGGCAGGAGTAGGCGGCACGGCCGGCACTGGTTTGGGTGGCTGGAGCAAGAAGACCAGATGTTGAAGAAGCACGACGGCCGTTGGTTGGACATCGTACGGTCACTGCAGCTAGAATCGTTTATATTGACTAAGTTGACAAAGCCCTTGGTACGCGTCAACTTAGTAGGCCCAAAGGTCAGCCTCCGAAAATGGTGCGCTCCTGATGTTAGGGGGAGGAATCATTTTTTGGGCGGCTGAAGCAAGAATATCCGAGATTGAAGAACAAGCACGCATCCGTTGGATGGACATCCAACATGCACTGCTGCTAGAACCGTGTGTTGACTATAAGTTGCCAAAGACTTGCATACGCGTTAACTTAGTTTTTTTAGGGGACGCATCAACTTAGTAGGCCCACAAGTGTGCGGAAGAGAACATATAGCCCATTTGCGATTTGTAAGAATGTACAACCCATTTTTGAATTCTAATGGAATTTACTACAGCCCATTTACAGTTTGTTAAAAGTACAGCCCATTTTCTAGCTAGGACAACGATTAATAATTTGAACCAACCACTCAAAACAGAATTCAATAAAATTTCCCACATTTTGATGGGATCCGAAATATTTGTATCCCGAAATTTCTAGTCAGATTAAATATAATTTCAAAATAAATTTGTATTACGTAAAAATCCAACGAAATATTACACGCTCAACAATTAATGAAATTAAAATTTTCAAAATCCAAAAATAATATATTTTTTAAAACTAATTACGTGTTTGTTGCATTTTTTATAGTTACTGCCCAATTTTTATAATTACATCTTATTTATTATTTCTTAAAGCCCATTTTCTTGTTAAGCCTAATGCATCCATCCTAGGAAAGATTTGCAGCCCAACGGGGCAGAGAATAACAAGTTGACCTTGCCTGGGTTTTCCTCAAAAAGAAGTATAGCTGGGCTAGCCATTTTCAGCTAGAAAAAAAATTAATATCTGGGCTCAAGCCTAGATGGGCCACAGCCCGCCCATTACCCTGCTCTCCTCTGAACAACAACAAAAACAACACTCAAGAAAAACTCTGCAGTGCTCACACCTCAAAAACACAAATACTGCTCGAGCTGCTTGGTCCCAGCCATCGGCCGCTCCTTGTGCAATTCTCTCATTTATTGACTACATAGGTTGACAATGGTGTCGGACCGTGATGTCAGGAAGCCTGGAGGAAGAAAAAAAGTTATAGTTGAGTATATAATAAGGAGGCACTTGCGTACGTGCGTCTATGGCCCTAGTGGGTCCGCACTGTCATCCTCTCCAAGTAAAGTCATCTCCTCATTCCTCATGTCCATTGACCATGTTGACAATGCGAGACGGCGGTGCCACGGCGAGTGATACGTCTCCGTCGTATCTACTTTTCCAAACACTTTTGCCCTTGTTTTGGACTCTAACTTGCATGATATGAATGGAACTAACCCGGACTGATGCTGTTTTCAGCAGAATTTCCATGGTGTTATCTTTGTGCAGAAACAAACGTTCTCGGATTGACCAGAAACTCCACAGAGATTATTTTTGGAAAACATAAAAAATACTGGCGAAAGAATCAAGGTCAGGGGCCCACACCCTTTCCAAGAGGGTGGAGGCGCGCGTACCCCTCCTGGGCGTGCCCCCTGCCTCGTGGGCCCCCTGGTGCTCCACCGACCTCAACTCCAACTCCATCTATTCGTGTTCGGGGAGAAAAAATCAGAGAGAAGGTTTCATCGCATTTTACGATACGGAGCCGCCACCAAGCCCTAAAACCTCTAGGGAGGGCTGATCTAGAGTCCGTTCGGGGCTCCGGAGAGGGGAATCCTTCGCCGTCGTCATCATCAACCATCCTCCATCACCAATTTCATGATGCTCACCATCGTGCGTGAGTAATTCCATCGTAGGCATGCTGGACGGTGATGGGTTGGATGAGATTTATCATGTAATCGAGTTAGTTTTGTTAGGGTTTGATCCCTAGTATCCACTATGTTCTGAGATTGATGTTGCTATGACTTTACTATGCTTAATGCTTGTCACTAGGGCTCGAGTGCCATGATTTCAGATCTGAACCTATTATGTTTTCATGAATATATGTGAGTTCTTGATCCTATCTTGCAAGTCTATAGTCACCTACTATGTGTTATGATGCGGCAAAAGTGACAATAATCGGGACCACTCCCGGTGATGACCGTAGTTTGAGGAGTTCATGTATTCACTATGTGTTAATGCTTTGTTCCGGTACTCTATTAAAAGGAGGCCTTAATATCCCTTAGTTTCCAATAGGACCCCGCTGCCACGGGAGGGTAGGACAAAAGATGTTATGCAAGTTCTTTTCCATAAGCATGTATGACTATATTCGGAATACATGCCTACATTACATTGATGAATTGGAGCTAGTTCTATGTCACCCTATGTTATGACTGTTACATGATGAACCGCATCCGGCATAATTATCCATCACCCATCCAATGCCTACGAGCTTTTCACATATTGTTCCTTGCTTATTTACTTTTCCGTTGCTATTGTTACAATCACTACAAAACCCAAAAATATTACTTTTGCTACTGTTACCACTACTATCATATTACTTTGCTATTAAATACTTTGCTGCAGATATTAAGTTATCCAGGTGTTGTTGAACTGACAACTCAGCTGCTAATACTTGAGAATATTCTTTGGCTCCCCTTGTGTCGAATCAATAAATTTGGGTTGAGTACTCTACCCTCGAAAGCTGTTGCGATCCCCTATACTTATGGGTTATCAAGACTATTTTCTGGCGCCGTTGCCGGGGAGCATATCTCTATTCTTTGAGTCACTTGGGATTTTTATCTGTTGGTCACTATGAAGAACTTGAAAGACGAGGAAAGAAAAAATTATCCCTGAACTACGAGGGGAGGTAAGGAACTGCCATCTAGCTCTACACTTGATTCTCCTTCGGTTTTGAGTAAACTTCTAACACCTAAACCTGCTTCTGCTATTAATTCTGATATGTCGCATGTTATTGATGATGCCACTTCTGCTATGCATGATACTTATGATGAAACTACTTCTATGCTTGATACTACTATGCCACTTGGTGAATTTCTTGATGAACAACTTGCTAGGGCTAGAGAGAATGAAATTATTGAAACTGGTAATTTTGAAGATAGTGACGATGAAGGTTCTCCCCCTAAGTACGAATTGCCTGTTGTTCCAGAGGGTTATGTTATGGATGAAGAAACTGCTAGAGATTTTCTTGCTTGCAATGATATAAGTGATCTTAAGAAATTATTAGTTAAGCTGAAACAAAAATCTCTGAATGCTAGAATGAAATATGATCCTGCTTATGCTACTTCACCTATCTTTGTTACTGATAAGGATTATGAATTCTCTATCGATCCTGAGATAATTACTTTAGTTGAATCCTGATCCTTTCTATGGCTATGAATCTGAAACTGTTGTGGCACATCTTACTAAATTAAATGATATAGCCACCCTATTCACTAATGATGAGAAATCTAGCTATTATTATATCCTTAAAATATTTCCGTTCTCATTAAAGGGTGATGCTAAGATATGGTTTAATTCTCTTGATCCTGGTTGTGTGCGTAGTCCCCAGGATATGATTTATTACTTCTCTGCTAAATATTTCCCTGCTCATAAGAAACAAGCTACTTTAAGGTATATATATAATTTTGTGCAAATTGAAGAAGAGAGTCTCCCACAAGCTTGGGGGAGGCTTCTCCAATTACTAAATGCTTTGCATGATCATCCTCTCAAGAAAAATGAAATACTTGATATCTTTTATAATGGACTAACCGATGCTTCCAAGGACCACTTGGATAGTTGTGTTGGTTGTGTTTTCAGGGAAAGAACACCGAATGAAGCTGAAATTCTATTGAATAATATGTTGACTAATGAAAATAATTGGACACTTCCTAAGTCAACTCCTGAGCCAATTCGTGAGCCTATTCCTAAGCCAACTCCAAAGAAAAGAGGAGTTCTATTTATCAGTCCTGAAGATATGCAAGAGGCAAATAAATCTATGAAAGAAAAAGGTATAAAAGCTGAAGATGTTAAGAATTTACCTCCTGTTGAAGAAATATATGGTCTTAATTTACCGCCTATGGAAGAAATACATTGTTTTAATCTATCACCTATTGAAGAAGCGAATGGTCTTGATAACCCGACACAGGTAGTAAAGGTAAATTCTCTCTATAGATATGATAAAGCTAAAATTCCGCCTACTAAGTTTGCTAGCCAATTTTTAGATGAGTTTGATAATTTTATGGTTAAGCAAGAGGATTTCAATGCTTATTTTGGTAGACAATTAAAGAGCAATGCTTATATGATTGAACACTTGAGTGATTATATGTCTAGAGTTAAAGTTGAACTTAAACTCATTAGTAAACATGCTTCTATGGTTACCACTCAAGTAGAACAACTACTTAAAGCTCAAAATGATTTGCTCAATGAATTAAATAGTAAGAATAATGATAATGTTGTTAGAGTGGCTACTAGAACTGGTAAAAGAACTCAGGAACCTTTGTATCCTGAAGGCCATCCTAAGAGAATTGAGCAAGATTCTCAGAGAACTAATGTTGATGCACCTAGTCCTTCTAAGAGAAAAAAAAGAAAAATGATAGGACTTTGCATGATTCTAGTGAACCTATTATAGACAAACCTGAGAATCCCAATGATATTTCTATTTCTGATGCTGAAACACAATCTGGTAATGAACATGAACCTAGTGATAATGTTAATGATGATGTTCATGTTGATGCTCAACCTAGCAATGATAATGACGTAGAGATTGAACCTGTTGTTGATCTTGATAACCCACAATCAAAGAATCAACGTTATGATAAGAGAGACTTTGTTGCTAGGAAGCACGATAAAGAAAGAGAACCATGGGTTCAAAAACCCATGCCTTTTCCTCCTAAACCATCCAAGAAAAAGGATGATAAGGATTTTGAGCGCTTTGGTGAAATGATTAGACCTATCTTTTTGTGTATGCGATTAACTGATATGCTTAAAATGAATCCTTATGCTAAGTATATGAAAGAAATTGTTACAGATAAAAGAAAGATACCAGAAGCTCAAATTTCCACCATGCTTGCTAATTATACATTTAAGGGTGGAATACCTAAGAAACTAGGAGATCCACGAGTACCAACTATACCATGCTCCATTAAAAGGAACTATGTTAAAACTGCTTTATGTGATCTTGGAGCCGGTGTTAGTGTTATGCCTCTCTCTTTATATCGTAGACTTGATTTGAATAAGTTGACACCTACTGAAATATCTTTGCAAATGGCTGATAAATCAACTGTTATACCTGTCGGTATTTGTGAGGATGTGCCTGTTGTGGTTGCAAACCTTACTATTTTAACGGACTTTGTTATTCTTGACATTCCCGACGACGATAGTATGTCTATTATTCTTGGAAGACCCTTTTTGAACACTGCAGGTGCTGTTATTGATTGCAACAAAGGCAATGTCACTTTTCATGTTAATGGTAATGAGCACACGGTACACTTTCTGAGGAAACAACCTCAAGTCCACAGTATCAATTCTATTGGAAAAATTCCAACTATTACTATTGGAGGTTTTGAATTTCCTCTTCCTACTGCCAAGAAGAAATATGATATTCTTATTGTTGGGGACGTACATATCCCCATTGAGGTAACCTAGTGCTATTCGAAAATTCTACGGTTTTATGCAAATCAGAATGAGTTTGTCAACAAGACCCGATCAACCTTGTTACTGGATTCCTTTTGATGAGCATGAGATGGATGAAGTTAGAAAGCACAACTCTCTGTACCCTCCTTTTACTTTCTGTTATTCAGTTGAAATAAAGTAAAATTATTATTTTCTGTCTGTTTTCTGAATTATCCGTGCAATGAAAAATACCCCGAAAATAAAAGTTCTCCAAATGCCCCGAAAATAAAATATGATTTTTTCTAGAATATTTGAGAATATCTGGCATTGAGAACACATTAGGGGGAGAAAGCACCTGGTCACGAGGGTCCAGGGTGCGCCCACCCCCCTGGGGGGCGCCCTCCTGCCTCGTGGGGGCACAGTGGCTCCCCTCCACTTATTCCAACCACCACACACTCCTTCTTCCTCCCAAAAAAATCACCATCCAGCCCAAGCATGAGTTCTAGCTCATTTTGCTGCGATTTTTTATCTCCTTGCTCAAAGCTCCAATCACAAAACTGCTTTGGGGGATAGTTCCTTGGTATGTGACTCCTCTAATGTTCCAATTAGTTTTTGTTCTAGTGTTATATTCATTGCAAATTTGTGCTGCCTAGGTGACCATGTTCTTGAGCTTCCATGTCAAATTTATATGGTTCCAAGTAGTTCTAATGCATGATATAGGCTCTAGGCACTTGTAGGAGTAGTTGCTATCAATTTTGTTGAGCTTGGTTCACTTTTATTTGAAGTTACTAAAAATTTCAGAAATTTTTGAGAGGAAGAAATACATTTAGGAAAATGTACCAAGGTGGCCCTTCAAGGAAGCAAGGACCCGGGCTTGCAATGCGATGCTGATGAGGAACCACCAAGGGACGCTCCAGTGCGGGCTTATGAATGGCCTTCAGAGGACTTCATGGATCAAGCAGGAATTAAGGAAGAATTTAACGCATATTTGCGTAACGCTGGTCTTGTGAGCTTCGAGGCAGAGAAGTGATGTCAGTACCACTATCTCACTAGTTCCTTTGTGAGGAGGTTTGAATTTTCATATTCACATAATTCTCAAACTATCCTGTTTGATCTTTATGAAAATTCTTATACTATGGACTTAGAGGATTTTACCACTGCTTGCAAACTTCCACAATGGGGTAGTACTAGTGAACCCCGCAAATTTGAATTTAGAGATTTTCTTGCTAGTATAACTATGGGGGAATCTAGAGACATAGCACAAGCTACCATAGGGAGTATTCATTTTTCCTACTATACATTATTTTGCTCTCTTCATAGGTAGGTGCATAAATGGTAAGGATGAAGCACGTCACATGTGTGTCCCCGACCTCAGTGTTCTCAGGAGTGCTGTATTAGGAGATAAACGTTATAATTTGGGAGCCATTGTTGCACGTAGGTTGCATCATAATAGATTTAATGGAGATTTCTTTGGTGGAATTTATGCAACCCGTTTAGCTTAGTCTCTTGGTGTAGCCATACGTGAGGATGATATTGAGTTGCCTCCTGCTTATCTAGATTATAAGAGTATGGTAGCGCATGACTTTATTGTTAAGAATAGGGAAGGGGCGCTTAAATACAACTGTTATTTGATAAACATCACCCTGAGAGTATCACCTTGCCTGCTCCTTCCTTATTTGATTTATCTGCAGGCCAGTTTCTCGTTCCGTTGGCGATCATCCAAGCCTACCGGAACCCTACTTCAGCTACAGAGCCAGAGCCGGAACCACGATTTGATCCACCATGACAGTCTGATTACCAGTGGGATCCGGAGATGACTGCCAACCAGTGGCGATACAACGCTGCATCTCAGTATGACCCCAACTACAACTATGGATATCCGCCAGGCCAGCCGTGGCAATAAACCAACTTAGGCCAAAAGCCAAAGCTTGGGGGAGTACGTATTTCTTACCGACATTACATTCATGTGCACACACTCATTGCTAGTTGTCGGTGCTCATACTCTTCCATTGTACTATCCATGCTAGTTTATTTTCCTTTTTATGCTTTCTTCTTGTATGTTTGAAAAACCTTAAGAAAAACCAAAAAACTTAGTTGTAGCTTTTAGCTAGTTTACTTTCCATGCTTGTAATAGTAATACTTAAAAGAAAACCCAAAAAGATTTACCGTTCTTCTTTTTGCTTATTGGGAGCTTTCCCGTGTAAATAGTTTTATTTCTTCTCTTTGGGGGTGATAGGAGAAGACTATTATGAAATTGTTAAAGTGGCTCTCATATGTATTACTGTTGATTTAACCAAGAGCCCATATTGCCTTGTCTTCTCCTATTTATTGAATGCTTGCAGATTCCAGCTTAGTCCAATGCACGTGCACTATTATTATTTTACATGCCGTTCCGTCGTGCAAGTGAAAGGCAATAATGACGATATATGATGGACTGATTAAGATCAGAGAAGCTGGTATGAACTCGACCTTTCTTGTTTTTGTAAATATGATTAGTTCATCGTTCCTGATTCAGCCTATTATGAATAAACATGTTTGCAATGACAATTAGAGATTATAGTTGCTTATGCCATGCTTAATTAGCTATGAGTTATAATGGTTTACCTTGCGTGCCAACATGCTATTAAAATGGTTGTGATGTGGTATAGTGGGGTGGTATCCTCCTTTGAATGATTCAAGTGACTTGACTTGGCACATGTTCACACATGTAGTTGAAACAAATCAACATAGACTTCACGATATTTATGTTCATGGTGGATTATATCCTACTCATGCTTGAACTCAATGTTTATTAATTTTAATGCATGTTCATGACTGTTGTCGTCCTCTAGCAGGTCGCTTCCCGGTCTTTTGCTAGCCGTCACTTGTACTAAGCAGGAATACTGCTTGTGCATCCAATCCCTTAAACCCCAAAGTTATGCCATATGAGTCCACCATACCTTCCTATATGAGGTATTTACCTGCTGTTCCAAGTAAATTTGTATGTGCCAAACTCTAAACCTTCAAATGAAATTCTGTTTTGTATGCTCGAATAGCTCATGTATCAACTAGGGCTGTCTGTATCTTCCATGCTAGGTGGGTTATTCTCAAGAGGAGTGGACTCCGCTCTTCACTCACGAGAACATGGCTGGTCACCGGGATGCCTAGTCCCATGCTTTATGCAAACCTAAATCAAAATAATTGCAAACAAAACTCCCCCAGGGTTGTTGCTAGTTTGAGGCACTCGTTGTTTCGAGCAAGCCATGCATTGATGCTTGTTGGTGGTGGGGGAGTATAAACTTTACCATTCTGTTTGGGAACCGCCTGTAATGTGTGTAGCATGGAAGATATCGCCATCTCTTGGTTGTTATGTTGACAATGAAAGTATGCCGCTCAAAATATTATTTATCTCTATTTCAAAATTGAGCTCTGGCACCTCTACAAATCCCTGCTTCCCTCTGCGAAGGGCCTATCTATTTAATTTTATGTTGATTCATCACCCTCTTATTAGAAAGCACCAGTTAGAGAGCACTGCTGTCATTTGCATCCATTTCTATTAATTTATATTGGGTATGGCTATGATTGGATCTCTTTTACCATGAATTACAATGTCTAGTCAGTCCTTGATCTTTAAAGGTGCTCTACATTTATGTTTTGCGGTCTCAGAAAGGGCTAGTGAGATACCATATTGTTATATCATATTATGATTGTTTTGAGAAATTGTTGTCATCCAAGATTTATTATTGCTCGCTAGTTGATTATGCCATTGATATGAGTAAACATGTGACCTAAATGTTATTGTGAATGTGGTTAGTTCATAATCTCTGCTGAAAACTTGAATGCTGGCTTTACATATTTACAACAACAAGAGCAAACAGAGTTTGTAAAATTTTTTCTTTATCACTTTCAGTTTGTCAACTGAATTGCTTGAGGACAAGCAAAGGTTTAAGCTTAGGGGAGTTGATACGTCTCTGTCGTATCTACTTTTCCAAACACTTTTGCCCTTGTTTTGGACTCTAACTTGCATGATTTGAATGGAACTAACCTGGACGGACGCTGTTTTCAGCAGAATTTCCATGGTGTTATCTCTCTGCAGAAACAAACATTATCGGATTGACCTGAAACTCCACGGAGATTATTTTTGGAAAATATAAGAAATATTGGCGAAAGAATCAAGGCCAGAGGGCCCACATCCTTTCAATGAGGGTGGGGGCGCACCTACCCCCCCTAGGCGCGCCCCCTGCCTCGTGGGCCCCCTGGTGCTCCACCGACCTCAACTCCAACTCCATATATTCGTGTTCGGGGGAAAAATCAGAGAGAAGGATTCATCGCGTTTTACGATACGGAGCCGCCACCAAGCCCTAAAACCTCTCGGGAGGGCTGATCTGGAGTCCGTTCGGGGCTCCGGAGAGGGGAATCCATCGTCGTCGTCATCATCAACCATCCTCCATCACCAATTTTATGATGCTCACCGCCGTGCGTGAGTAATTCCATCGTAGGCTTGCTAGACGGTGATGGGTTGGATGAGATTTATCATGTAATCGAGTTAGTTTTGTTAGGGTTTGATCCCTAGTATCCACTATGCTCTGAGATTGATGTTGCTATGACTTTGCTATTCTTAATGCTTGTCACTAGGGCCCGAGTGCCATGATTTCAGATCTGAACCTATTATGTTTTCATGAATATACGTGAGTTCTTGATCCTATCTTGCAAGTCTATAGTCACCTACTATGTGTTATGATGCGGCAACCCCGAAGTGACAATAATCGGGACCACTCCCGGTGATGACCGTAGTTTGAGGAGTTCATGTATTCACTATGTGTTAATGCTTTGTTTCGGTACTCTATTAAAAGGAGGCCTTAATATCCCTTAGTTTCCAATAGGACCCCGCTGCCACAGGAGGGTAGGACAAAGATGTGATGCAAGTTCTTTTCCATAAGCACGTATGACTATATTCGGAATACATGCCTACATTACATTGATGAATTGGAGCTAGTTCTGTGTCACCCTATGTTATGACTGTTACATGATGAACCGCATCTGACATAATTATCCATCACCGATCCAATGCCTATGAGCTTTTCACATATTGTTCTTTGCTTATTTACTTTTCCGTTGCAAAATTGTTACAATCACTAGAAACCCCAAAAATATTACTTTTGCTACCGTTACCACTACTACCATATTACTTTGCTACTAAATACTTTGCTGCAGATATTAAGTTATCCAGGTGTGGTTGAATTGACAACTTAGCTGCTAATACTTGAGAATATTCTTTGGCTCCCCTTGTGTCAAATCAATAAATTTGGGTTGAATACTCTACCCTCAAAAACTGTTGCGATCCCCTATACTTGTGGGTTATCAGCGAGCGCAACAACTCGAAGGACGACGGAGAGGGCCTCGCGGGCCCTATGGATGGTCTGATACAACGCCCGCTACTCATTCAGGAAGCCAGGATCATAGGGCCACATGTCTGCGACGACATTGTCGTTCGCTTGTTCGCCGGTGCTCGTTGACGAGACGGAGGTTGCAGCATTCAGGAAGCCAGGATCATAGGGCCACATGTCCGTGACGGCATTGTCATTCGCTTGTTCACCGGTGCTCGTTGACGAGACGGAGGTTGCAGCACAGGTCCTCCTGTGCTGGTAGCTCTTCTGCCATTAGGGCATCGAAGTGCGGCTGCACCTACTCTATGGTGAACACGGCATGAACCGGCTTGGACAGTGGCGCCGGCTCCTGGTCGGAAGCTACGTCCATCGTCTGATTGTCGTCGCTCAGCTCAGCGAGCTCGCTGGTGAGCCATCATGTCCGGCTGCTGGACCGACTCGCTGCCAAGCACAAGTCTGGCCGCCGTGGCCCACCCAGACCGCCTCCCTCGCCCGCGCGCACTTTCCACCCGAAACGGTCAGCGTCGCCCGCACCGCTTCCTGGTGCAGGAGATTGCTCCGCGTACAAACGACCCAAGTGTCGTCCGTCCGTCCGTCTGCCACCCACATTAATGATACGTGGTTGCCAAGGCGGCTACTCCGGCGCCACCCGTCCATCCCTCTGCCGCCCACCATTGCTATATAAACTGCTGCGCCGGCCATAGCCGCAGTCATCTGCCTCCGTTCCCTTTCTCATGTCCACACCACTACTGCCCACCTTGGCTTCCTCATGCTCCACTCTTCGGGACGGGTGGAGGACGGACCACAAGGAGATGGCAGCCATTGCTGCCAACTGGCTGGCCGGCAGGCAGCCGGAGGACGATGACGTCCCAATGGAGAACATGGTAGTCGACGATCCAGCGCCAACCCCCTCCTCCGTGCCATCCTCGCCGGTGCATTCCACCATCACCATCGGCGAGGCATGTGCCCAATACATGTACACGGTGAGGCAGAAGCGTCAGGAGTAGTTCCGAGAGGCGCAGGCCGACGCCGCCTACAACCACCATCTCCTCCAGGAGCACCTGCAGGCGGAGGAGCAGATTGATGCGGAGCGGGCGGAGTAGGAGGCGCTGCTTGAATCGTACCGCTCCGCCCGCGAGAGCCACCTCGCATGCTGGCGTTACCGCATGCGGGTGGCGGAGGTTGTGGATGCCTACAAAGAAGGCGATGAAGCGGGAGAGGCGCTGTTTGGCGAGACCGAAGATCAGGCAGAGGACAATGTTGACTCTGCTGAGTCCTTGCTCCGCTGGCGTCGACGAGGCCCTGCTCCGTTGAGGCCCCGCCGCGCCAACAACGAGGCAGAGGACACCACCAGCTCCGCCGATGCCCTGGCCCGCTGGCACCGACGTGGAGGATTTCGCCGGCTTCGGCGAGGCCCTACTCCGCCTAGGCCCCGCCCCACCAACAACGAGGCAGAGGACATCACCGGATCCGCCGAGGCCCCGCCCCGCCGGTACCGAGGCAGAGGACTTCGTCGGCTTCAGCGAGGACCTACTCCGCCGAGGCCTCGTCCCGCCAACAACGAGGCAGAGGACATCGCTGGCTCAGCCGAGGCCCCGCCCTGCCGGCAACGAGGGGGAGGATTTCCCCCACTCCACCGAGGCGACACCCCGCCGGCAAAGAGATAGAGTACATCGCCGGCTCCGTCGAGGGCCTGCCCCGCTGCCAACGAGGTTGCGCCACACAAAAAACAAGGAAGAGTAGAACACGGTAGTTCGCCGCTGCTCGGGTCCAAGTAAGGCCACCTCTGCTACCCTCTGGTTGAAGCCAAGCTAGGCGGGGTGACCATTGACGGCCAATTAGCTTCTTGGCCGCGACGTGGAGTCGGAGAGCTGTGTTGGAGAAGGACGCTGCTTCAGTTACTTAACTACAGGTGCAGTTGGGTCACTCACACGTGGGCCCAACTAGCATATGGGCCACATGTCAGTTACGCAACTGCACCTACGGTTAAGTCACTGAAGCTCAGTCCGCTGGAGATGAAGCTTTTGTTCGGCTCAGCCGGACACGGGTGGTAGCTCCAGTGCACCCCTTTTTAGTTGAAGAATGTATGGAATGTAATGAAATCAGGCATGTTTATATGAAATCCGACTATGCATGAATGAATTTAGTTCGATTAGTTCGAATTCTTGTGTCACTAGCGTTGGATGAACATGTAAAACAATACGTACTAGCATTATCCCCAGGGTGATCACCTCGTTTGCGGCAGTTTCACATGTACTCCCTCCGGTCCTTTTTAGTCTGCATATAAGTTTTGTCTGATGTCAAAGTATCTTTTCTTTGACCAATCTTATAGAAAAAAGTATGAACATTCACAATGTAAAATCAACTGACTTGAAAGAAATCTAATATGCGAAGTAAAAAGGAACATAGGGAGTAAAAGAGTTTGAGCAGCTTTTTAGCTTTCCTGTACATTGCAATCAAACACACAGGCCTGGAAATTCATAGAGAACATTCAAAATAACCGATGATTATGCATCTCATCGATTCACATGTCAGAGCCAATATTTACTTCACAACTAAAGAATAAAGAAAAATCGATTGATGCTACTGACAGCAAAGGGCGTCCCATTCGAAAATATCAAACGCAAGTCTTCTTGCCTCAATGAGCAAAATTTGACAAGGTTGTCCCATTCCAAAATGTCAAATGTGTGTTGTTTTGCGTACATCAATGAGTAAACTTTGACAAGGTTTTCCCATTCCAAAATATCAAATGCCTACGATTGTGGAATGGGCAGGGTTTGCCATCAGTTTGGACATTGACATGGTACCTCGTGCTAAATAAACCAACTATTCTTTTTGTGCAGTTCCACCAAAATAAACCAAATCCGCGCGTAGCTTGTACGATTTCGCCTTTATATGTTGCAACACCTTGAACATATCGGCACCTCCTTTCTTGTGGTGAAAATGAATGATTCGATGTATTCATGGACATTTTCTGCAGTTCCCATTGAAATCAAGCTGAGCAACCCTGTTTGCACAAATACAAAAAAGTGATTAGTATAAAGCAAATTGTACTATGAATTTTCTATTTAAACAGGCAACCTACATGATCCATGCAGAGCACACATTTAAAAAAATGGAACTCATCGGAAGGAGTCCTAACACAAAATTGTATTGGCCATCACAGCAACAAAGATGGAGATCCGTGAGTCCTTCTAAGCTAAAGTTAGTTTGTTCTTGTGGGCAATAATGTAACCATCCTTCAACTGCTCCCTTCTTAAGAAGAGAGGCTTGGCTTCTTTATCCTGGCATAATCGAAACTAGGCACTTCACGTGCTCCATATTATTCTTCGGAGGAGGATGATCCTGTTGTGCAAAGACAAGAGGACAACTAAATGCTAGCATCCCTGTTTGTTTGAAAAAAAATGAAAGGTAATATTTAAAACAGCACAGATGAAGCACTTCTCAAGGACAATACCACTTTCTCATGACAATATCTAAACAGTAGCACAACACCAATAGAGATGACAAAGCTCAATCATATGGATGAAATCCGTGGGCGAGTACCAACCTTTGTCAGGAGGCTTATTGTGTAGAGCATACAGATCAAGCACTTCTCTGAAACCATCTATTGTTATCTACTGTGGTTGCCATGATTACTATATATTGCTCGATTAGTTTAATGTTTCCAATATCTTCTTGTGCAGTTCCACTAAAATATATGTTATCTTCCAAGAAGATCCCTGTTTGCACAAGTAGAGATAATTACATATTACATTAAGAGTGGCATCAAATCAGTGGCAAAAAAATTGCTCATTCCAGCCATAGCAATAAATTAAGATGCAAACTATATCATTACTTGTGTCATCACAGTTCCAGTGCTTCATTATAGCACCGGAAGTTGATTTTGGTTTTTCTTCCGCTTGTTCTTCCCCTTCATCACTTGGTTCAATAACAGACACTCTTTGCCTTTAATGTAAGATTTGGCACGTCAATTAGGGAGCACAAGTATAACACTAAACAACGACATTAATTTCTGATGAAAGTGGCAAAATACAGGCCAACAGTTGTGAAATATCCTTATCTTACCTCAATGGGATATTATGGTGCATATACAGATTGGAAGTCTTGTCTCCATTTGTGCAATTCACTAAAATCAAGCAACATTACCGTATAAGTAGCACAACATATGAAAGCACACTTCACAATCATGTGAAAGAAGGCTAGTACTGACCTCTCATGATGCGGAATTCAAACAACTCACAAGAAGAAGATCTGAAACAAATTTGCCAAAACGGATAGGAAGTCAGATCTCCTCTTGTGCCGTTCTACAAAGATCATGCAATCAAGCAACGTTGTCGGTGTGACATTTTGGTTGAACTACACAAAACACTCTTAAAACAAAAGTGTTTTGTGCACTGCAACAAAAGGTCACAATAGCAACAAGGTGAAGTAGATAACCCTGTTTACACAGAGGTGCAAAGGAAACAACTAGTGGTCAATAACGGTGGATGACACACAAGCAACCAAAAAGAAGCATCTAACTTATCTAAATGGGAAAGAAAGCAAGACAGTAGCATTTCTCAAACGGTGGCATTGATTCATATTAACAGAGAAATTAAAATTCGTTAAACATGTAATTTGCTTTTAACTGTGGCATTGCTTCAATTTTCCAGCGGCATTATTAGAGGGTGTTTGTTTACAGGGACTTTTTTTGGTGTAGGGACTAAAAAAGTCCCTTTTAGTCCCATCTAAACCAAACAGGAGGGACTTTTAGGGACTAAAAGTGGGCATTTGGGACTAAAGAAACAAGACCCTGACGGAGAGTCTTTTTGGGACTTTTTCCAACAGTTTCCCCTGCCCCGCATCACACCTTATCTCTATTAGTTCATTACTAGGGGTAACATGGTCTTTTAGCATGTCATTTAATAACCTCTAGTCCATGTTTAGTCCCTGGAACCAAGAAGGTAGGGACTAGGGACTTTTTAGTTGGGACTAAAAAAAGTCCTAGGACTTTTTAACCAAACAGGGCCTTAGATTAACAATAGCTAAAGAGTTGCACGGGACAGTGGACGCACCAGCACCATGTGCATCTACCGGTGTATAAAGGGGTGATGCACAGTCTGTTGCAACAAAGAACAAACAACCTAGGAGCATATTTGTGTTGGTCCCAGTTTTGTTATCTTTAGACACCTTTCCCTACGTGAGGGCAGCAAATCTAGTCCTGCTCAAACTCTACAGCCTTGTCCCCAAAAACAAAAAGATCAGTTCGTTACAGATGTGCATACTATGTTTGTCATTGTTTTCCCTTTTCGGCCAACGTAGGTGCTGGATAGCCAGTCTGTGCTACTTTCCCCCTTCCTTTCCTCTTTGAACCACGTCCTAGATTCATGCTACCCACTACTTTCCCCCCTTCCTTTCCTCTTTGAACCACGTCCTAGACTCATGCTATACAACTTTCCCCACTACTTTCTTGTTTGATCCAACACCTAGATTCCAGTGTAGAAGAGGAAAAAGCCCACATACAGCTAGAGCAATGCATGTGGAATAAGTAAATTATACCTTAAGGTTCTCGGGGTGTGGCTCATTGGGCGTCCGGAGGACGATCTGCCCACACTATGTACGACAGTAAGGAAGATGGGGTCGGAGGCTCTCCCGTGCCGCCGCTGGGTGAAAGAGAAAAGCTGCGCCGGTAGTGGATTCCCTCCCTCGCCGACAGAGACAATGCTAAGCCTCCTTCCCTTCCCGATGGACGAATCCTGTCGGCTCTTTGACCAGCTGTGAGGGGTGATACGTCCATTTTGCATCATGCTTTTATATCAATATTTATTGCATTATGGGCTGTTATTACACATTATATCTCAATACTTATGGCTATTCTCTCTTATTTTACAAGGTTTATCATGAAGAGGGGGGATGCCGGCAGCTGGAATTCTGGCTGGAAAAGGAGCAAATGTTGGAAACCTATTCTGCACAACTCCAAAAGACCTAAGACTCCACGAAACAACTTTTCAGATTTAATAAGAATTTTTGGGCAAAAGAAATAGGCCAGGGGGCCCACACCCTGTCCAGGAGACAGGGGGGCACCCCCCTAGGGTGCGCCCCCTATCTCCTGGACTCCCTGGTGGGCCTCCGGCGTCCATCTTCTGCTATATGAAGGGTTTTCCCCAGGAAACAATCGTGGGCAAGCTTATGGGACGAAACTCCACCGCCACGAGGCGGAACCTTGGCGGAATCAATCTAGGGCTCTGGCGGAGCTGTTCTGCTGGGGACACTTCCCTCCGGGAGGGGGAAATCATCACCAACGTCATCACCAACGATCCTCTCATCGGGAGGGGGTCAATATCCATCAACATCTTCACCAGCACCATCTCATCTCAAAACCCTAGTTCATCTCCAATCTTGTATCAAAACCACAAATTGGTACATGTGGGTTGCTAGTAGTGTTGACTACTCCTTGTAGTTGATGCTATTTGGTTTACTTGGTGGAAGATCATATGTTCAGATCCTTTATGCATATTATTACTCCTCTGATTATGAACATGAATATGCTTTGTGAGTAGTACGTTTGTTCCTGAGGACATGGGTGAAGTCTTCCTATTAGTAGTCATGTGAATTTGGTATTCGTTCGATATTTTGATGAGATGTATGTTGTCTCTCCTCTAGTGGTGTTATGTGAACGTCAACTACATGAAACTTCACCATTATTTGGGCCTAGAGGAAGGCATAGGGAAGTAATAAGTAGATGATGGGTTGCTAGAGTGACAGAAGCTTAAACCCTAGTTTATGCGTTGCTTCGTTAGGGGTTGATATGGACCCATGTGTTTAATGTTGTGGTTAGGTTTACCTTAATACTCCTTTTTGTAGTTGCGGATGCTTGCAATGGGGGTTAATCATAAGTGGGATGCTTGTCCATGTTAGGACAGTACCCAAGTGTTGGTCCACCCACATATCAAATTATCAAAGTACCGAACGCGAATCTTATGAACGTGATGAAAACTAGCTTGACGATAATTCCCAATGTGTCCTCGGGAGCTCCTTCTTCATTATTAGAATTTGTCCAGGCTTATCCTTTGCTAAATAAAGGATTGAGCCACCTTGCTGCAATTTATTTACTTTATTTACTTTTGTTCGTTACTATTTATCTTATCACAGAACTATCTATCACCAACTATTTCAGTGCTTGCAGAGAAAACCTTACTGAAAACCGCTTATCATTTCCTTCGGCTCCTCGTTGGGTTCGACACTCTTACTTATCGAAAGGACTGCGATAGATCCCCTATACTTGTGGGTCATCGAGACTCTTTTCTGGCGCCGTTGCCAGGGAGCGTAGCGCTCTTTGTGAGTGGAACTTGGTAAGGAAACATTTATATAGTGTGCTGCAATTTTCTGTTACTTGTCACTATGGAAAATAATCCTTTGAGGGGCTTGTTTGGGGTATCTTCACCCCAACCAGAAGAGCCAATAGATGATCCTCAACCTACTGAACCTTATGAAAATATTCACTTTGAGATTCCTTCGGGTATGATAGAGAAACTGCTAGCTAATCCTTTTGCAGGAGACGGAACATTGCATCCCGACTTACACCTTATCTTTGTGGATGAAGTTTGTGGATTATTTAAGCTTGCAGGTATTCCCGATGATGTTTTCAAAAGGAAGGTCTTCCCTTTATCTTTGAAGGGAGATGCAATGACATGGTATAGGCTATGTGATGATACGAGATATTGGAACTATAAGCGTTTGAAGTTGGAATTTCACCAGAAGTTATATCCTATGCATCTTGTTCATCGTGATCGTAATTACATATATAATTTCTGGCCTCGTGAAGGAGAAAGCATCGCTCAAGCTTGGGGGAGGCTTAAATCAATGTTATATTCATGCCCCAATCATGAGCTTTCTTGGGAAATGATCATTCAGAATTTTTATGCTCGGCTTTCTCTTGATAATCGCAACCCGCTCGATACTTCCTGTGCTGGTTCCTATATGCTAAAGACTATTGATTTCAAATGGGACTTATTGGAAAGAATTAAATGAAACTTTGAAGATTGGGGTTCCGACGATGGTAAGGAGTCACGTATGACACCTAAGTTCGATTGTGTTAAATCTTTTATGGATACCGATGCTTCCCGTGGATTTAGCTCTAAGTATGGACTTGACTCTGAGATAGTAGCTACTTTTTGTGAAACTTTTGCTACTCACGTTGATCTCCCTAAAGAGAAGTGGTTTAAATATAATCCTCTTGTTGAAGTTAAAGTAGTTGCACCTATTACAGTCGAAGAAAAGACTATTACATATAGTGATCCCATTATTCCTGCTGCTTATGTTGAAAAACCTCCTTTTCCTGTTAGGATATCATGTCAAAGCTTCGACTGTTGTCCGTAAGAGTAATACTAGGACCTATACACCTCCTGAGAAAATTAATGTTGAACCTGGTATTGCTATGATTAAAGATCTTTTGGATGAGGACTTAGATGGGCATGTTATTTCTTTTTGTGGTGAAACTGCTAATATTGCTAGACTCGATACTAAGACATGTAGACCTGTTGTAGGCACGCCTGTTATTTCTGTTAAAATAGGAGATCATTGTTATCACGGTTTATGTGATATCGGTGCTAGTGCTAATGCAATACCTTATGATCTTTATAAAGAAATTATGCACGATATTGCACCTGTTGAATTAGAAGACATTGATGTTACTATTAAGCTTGCTAATAGGGACACCATTAAACCTATTGGGATTGTTAGAGATGTTGAACTCTTGTGTGGGAAGATTAAATACCCTACTGATTTTCTTGTTCTTGGTTCCCCACAAGATGATTTTTGTCCCATTACTTTTGGTAGACCCTTCTTGAATACTGCTAGTGCTAAGATTAATTGTGAAAAGAATATTGTCACTGTTGGCATAGATGGTATGTCGCGTGAGTTTAATTTTGCTAAGTTTAGTAGACAACCTCATGAAAGGGAACCACCCAGTAAGGATGAAATTATTGGTCTTGCTTCCATTGTTGTTCCACCAACTGATCCATTAGAACAATATTTGCTAGATCATGAAAACGATATGTTTATGAAGGAAAGGGAAGAAATAGATGAAGTGTTCCTTAAACAAGAACCTATGTTGAAACATAACCTTCCCATCGAAATTATTGGGGATCGCCCTCCACCCAAGGGCGATCCCGTGTTTGAACTCAAACCCTTACCAGATAATCTTAAGTATGCTTATCTTGATGAAAAAGAAATATATCCTATTATTATTAGTGCTAACCTTTCAGAGAAATAAGAAGAAAGATTATTGAAAACTCTGAAGAAGCACCGAGCTGCTATTGGATATACTCTGGATGATCTTAAGGGCATTAGTCCCACATTATGTCAACACGAAACTTCATTGGAAAAAGATGCCAAACCAGTTAGAGATCCTCAAAGACGATTAAATCCCAAAATGAAGGAAGTGGTAAGAAAGGAGATACTAAAGCTCCTTGAGGCAGGTATTATTTATCCCGTTGCTAACAGTGAATGGGTAAGCCCTGTCCATTGTGTCCCCAAAAAGGGAGGTATTACCGTTGTCCCTAATGATAAAGATGAATTGATCCCGCAAAGAATTATTACAGGCTATAGGATGGTAATTGATTTTCGTAAGTTAAATAAAGCTACTAAGAAAGATCATTACCCTTTACCTTTTATTGATCAAATGCTAGAAAGGATATCCAAACACACACATTTTTGCTTTCTAGATGGTTATTCTGGCTTCTCTCGGATACCTGTATCAGCGGGGGATCAATCTAAAACTACTTTTACTTGCCCTTTTGGTACTTTTGCATATAGACGTATGCCTTTTGGTTTATGTAATGCACCTGCTACCTTTCAAAGACGCATGATGGCTATATTTTCTGATTTTTGTGAAAAGATTTGTGAGGTATTCATGGATGACTTCTCCGTCTATGGATCCTCTTTTAATGATTGTTTGAGCAACCTTGATTGAGTTTTGCAGAGATGCAAAGACACTAGTCTCATCCTGAATTGGGAAAAGTGTCACTTTATGGTTAATGAAGGCATTGTCTTGGGGCACAAGATCTCCGAGAGAGGTATTGATGTTGATAAAGCCAAAGTTGATGCTATTGAAAATATGCCATGTCCCAAGGACATAAAAGGTATAAGAAGTTTCCTTGGTCATGCCGATTTTTATAGGAGGTTCATTAAGGACTTTTCTAAAATCTCTAGGCCTCTGACTAATTTATTGCAAAAAGATATTCCTTTTGTCTTTGATGATGATTGTGTAGAAGCATTTGAAACACTTAAGAAGGCTTTGATCACTGCACCTATTGTCCAGCCACCTGATTGGAATTTACCTTTTGAAATTATGTGCGATGCTAGTGATTATGTTGTAGGTGTTGTTTTAGGGCAAAGAGTCGATAAGAAATTGAATGTTATCCATTATGCTAGCAAGACTCTTGATACTGCCCAGAGGAATTGTGCTACCACTGAAAAAGAATTCTTAGCAGTTGTGTTTGCATGTGATAAGTTTAGACCTTATATTGTTGATTCCAAAGTTACTATTCACACTGATCATGCTGCTATTAAATATCTTATGGAAAAGAAAGATGCTAAGCCTAGACTCATTAGATGGGTTCTCTTGCTCCAAGAATTTGACTTGCATATTATTGATAGAAAGGGAGCTGAGAACCCCGTTGCCGACAACTTGTCTAGGCTAGAGAATGTTCTTGATGACCCACTGCCTATTAATGATAGTTTTCCTGATGAACAATTAGCGGTTGTCAATGCTTCTCGTACTGCTCCTTGGCATGCTGATTATGCTAATTACATTGTTGCTAAATATATACCTCCTAGTTTCACATACCAGCAAAATAAAAAGTTCTTTTATGATTTAAGACATTACTTCTGGGATGATCCACACCTTTATAAAGAAGGAGTAGATGGTATTATTAGACGTTGTGTGCCTGAGCATGAACAGGAACAAATCCTATGCAAGTGTCACTCCGAATCCTATGGAGGACACCACGCTGGAGATAGAACTGCACACAAGGTACTACAATCTGGTTTTTATTGGCCTACTCTTTTCAAAGATGCTCGTAAGTTTGTCGTATCTTGTGATGAATGTCAAAGAATAGGTAACATTAGTAGACGCCAAGAAATGCCTATGAATTATTCTCTTGTTATTGAACCATTTGATGTTTGGGGCTTTGATTATATGGGACCTTTTCCTGCCTCCAATGGTTATACACATATTTTAGTTGCTGTTGATTACGTTACTAAGTGGGTAGAAGCTATTCCAACTAGTAGTGTTGATCATAACACTTCTATTAAAATGCTTAAAGAAGTTATTTTCCCGAGGTTTGGAGTCCCTAGATATCTTATGACTGATGGTGGTTCACACTTTATTCATGGTGCTTTCCGTAAGATGCTTGCTAAGTATGATGTCAATCATAGAATCGCATCTCCTTATCACCCGCAGTCTAGTGGTCAAGTAGAGTTGAGCAATAGAGAGCTCAAATTAATTTTGCAAAAGAATCTGAATAGATCTAGAAAGAATTGGTCCAAAAAACTTGATGATGCACTATGGGCCTATAGAACCGCATACAAAAATCCTATGGGTATGTCTCCATATAAGATGGTTTATGGAAAAGCATGTCATTTACCTCTTGAACTTGAACATAAAGCATATTGGGTTGTTAAAGAGCTCAATTATGACTTCAAACTTGCCGGTGAGAAAAGGTTATTTGATATTAGCTCACTTGATGAATGGAGAACCCAAGCATATGAGAATGCTAAGCTTTTCAAAGAAAAAGTCAAACGCTGGCATGATAAGAGGATACAGAAGCGTGAGTTTAACGTAGGAGATTATGTTTTATTGTTCAACTCTCGTTTAAGATTTTTTGCAGGAAAACTTCTCTCAAAATGGGAAGGTCCCTACGTTATCGAGGAGGTCTATCGTTCTGGTGCTATAAAAATCAACAACTTCGAAGGCACAAACCCGAGGGTGGTAAATGGTCAAAGAATTAAACATTATATTTCAGGTAATCATATCAATGTTGAAAGTAATATTACTGAAACCATAACCCCCGAGGAATACATAAGAGACACTTTCCAGAATGTTCCAGACTCCGAAAAGGCATAGGTACATGGTACGGTAAGTAAACCGACTCCAAAAGAACTCTAATGGCAATTTTTATCAGTTTTGGATTATTTTAGGATTTTAGGAAGAAAGAAGTAGTCCGAAAGGGACACGAGGCTCCCACGAGAGAGGAGGGCGCCCCCTCCCCCCCGTAGGGCGCGCACCCCTATCTCGTGGGCACCTCGTGTGCCTCCCGGACTCCATTTTCTTGTATGTTACGTATTTTGGTCGGTAAAAATTCATTATATATACTCTCGAAGGTTTTGACCACCATATCACGCAAATATCCTCTGTTTTCGTTTCGAGTTGTTCCTGTTGCAGAACAAAGCAAGATGTCTTCTCAGGAATCAGTTGGGGAGAGCCGGGTATCTCACCCAACGCTAGGTCCAGGAGCAAATAGCGATGCCTATCACTTTGGACCATCAACGGAGGACGTGATGGAGGCTGATTTGAAAAGGATAGATGCCATGGAGGAAGATCAAGAAGTTACCTCTCGCCTCCAAGCAGAATTCACTATGGGGGAACTACCTAGCCTGGTTGTCCCTACTTAGGTCACTCCTTTCAACTCTAGATTTCTTTCTTATGAAAATATGAAAAAGAGTTTCACTTGTTCTCCAAAAGCTATGCAGCACCCTTGGGTAAAAGGAGCTTTGTCTGTCACGGGCAAGCTCCGTAAAGAAAATATGGACCTCAAACAACAAGTAAATAAGCTCGAGGAGGAGAACCGTATCCTGAAGGGCATAATCGCCAAGAAGATCATAACACCAACCATGAAGAAGGAGAATTAATCACATGGGTATGGGCACTCCCCTTGGCAACTGCCAAGCTTGGGGGAGGTGCCCCGGTATCGTATCACCATCACACTCCTATCTTTACTGCTTTATTTAGTTCGATCCTTTTAGTAGTATCTTGATCTATTAGTTCGAAGTTTTGATATCAAGTAGTTTTGAAGTTTGCTTTGTGATCTCTTTGTAATCGAGTATGTGTGCTATCTATAATAAAGATTAGTGTTGAGTCAAGGGCTTTGCTATGTTGCTATGATCCTGAAAAAGTAGAAAGAACAAAAGAGTTCATATTGATCTTATGGATAGTGATAACTTCACACATAGAAAGTATGAGGCATAAAAATTGTTGAGAGTTGATGAACATAGCCTCGGTCATCGTTGCAATTAATAGGAAGTGATAAGGAAAGAGGGGTTCACATATAAATATATTATCTTGGACATCTTTTATGATTGTGAAGCACTCATTAAGTATGACATGCTAAAAGAGTTGATGTTGGACAAGGAAGACAATGTAATGGTTTATGTTTTCCGACATCTCAGTTAAAGTATATTGTTATTGACCTTCCAAACATGTTGAGCTTGCCTTTCTCCCTCATGCTAGCCAAATTCCTTGCACCAAGTAGAGATACTACTTGTGCTTCCAAATATCCTTAAACCCAGTTTTGCCATGAGAGTCCACCATACCTACCTATGGATTGAGTAAGATCCTTCAAGTAAGTTGTCATCGGTGCAAGCAATAAAAATTGCTCTCTAAATATGTATGACTTATTAGTGCAGAGAAAATAAGCTTTGTACGAACTTGTTGTCGAAGTAATAAAAGCGACGGACTGCATAATAAAGGTCCACATACAAGGGGCAATATAAAGTGACGTTCTTTTGCATTAAGATTTTGTGCATCAACCCTAAACGCACATGACAACCTCTACTTCCCTCTGCGAAGGGCCTATCTTTTACTTTATGTTTCACTTTATGCTTGAGTCAAGGTGATCTTCACCTTTCCCTTTTTCATTTTATCCTTTGGCAAGCTACTCGTGTTTGAAAGATCATTATATATATATACAATTGGATGTAAGTTGGCATAGGCTATTATTGTTGACATCACCTAAAGGTGCATACGTTGGGAGGCAACACAATAAGCCCCTATCTTTCTCAGTGTCCGGCTGAAACTCTATAACCACAAGTATTGCGTGAGTGTTAACAATTATAGGGGACTACGAGATAGTTGAGTATGTGAGCTTGTTGAGAATCTCTATTATTGACTCTTTATGATGTTACGATAAATTGCAATTGCTTCAGTGACTGAGATTATAGTTTGTCAGTTCCCAATGAAGTTTTTGAACCATACTTGACATTGTGAATTGCTTGTTACTTGAACATAAGAAATCATATGACAAAATCTATATATGTTGATGTTATTAGAATGATCATGATGCCCTCATGTCCGTATTTTATTTTTATCAACACCTCTATCTCTAAACATGTGGACATATTTTTCGATTTTGGCTTCCGCTTGAGGACAAGCGAGGTCTAAGCTTGGGGGAGTTGATACGTCCATTTTGCATCATGCTTTTATATCAATATTTATTGCATTATGGTCTGTTATTACACATTATATCTCAATACTTATGGCTATTCTCTCTTATTTTACAAGGTTTATCATGAAGAGGGGGGATGCCGGCAGCTAGAATTCTGGCTGGAAAAGGAGAAAATGTTGGAAACCTATTCTGCACAACTCCAAAAGACCTGAGACTCCACGAAACAACTTTTCAGATTTAATAAGAATTTTTGGGCAAAAGAAATAGGCCAGGGGGCCCACACCCTGTCCAGGAGACAGGGGGCGCCCCCCCTAGGGCGCGCCCCCCTATCTCCTGGGCTCCCTGGTGGGCCTCCGGCGTCCATCTTCTGCTATATGAAGGGTTTTCCCCTGGAAAAAATTGTGGGCAAGCTTACGGGACGAAACTCCGCTGCCATGAGGCGGAACCTTGGCGGAATCAATCTAGGGCTCTGGCGGAGCTGTTCTGCTGGGGACACTTCCCTCCGGGAGGGGGAAATCATCACCAACGTCATCACCAACAATCCTCTCATCGGGAGGGGGTCATCGGGAGGGGGTCAATCTCCATCAACATCTTCAGCAGCACCATCTCATCTCAAAACCCTAGTTCATCTCTTGTATCCAATCTTGTATCAAAACCACAAATTGGTACCTGTGGGTTGCTAGTATTGTTGATTACTCCTTGTAGTTGATGCTATTTGGTTTACTTGGTGGAAGATCATATGTTCAGATCCTTTATGCATATTATTACTCCTCTGATTATGAACATGAATATGCTTTGTGAGTAGTTACGTTTGTTCCTGAGGACATGGGTGAAGTTTTGCTATTAGTATTCATGTGAATTTGGTATTCGTTCGATATTTTGATGAGATGTATGTTGTCTCTCCTCTAGTGGTGTTATGTGAACATCGACTACATGACACTTCACCATTATTTGGGCCTAGACGAAGGCATAGGGAAGTAATAAGTAGATGATGGGTTGCTAGAGTGACAGAAGCTTAAACCCTAGTTTATGTGTTGCTTCGTTCGGGGTTGATACGGACCCATGTGTTTAATGTTGTGGTTAGGTTTACCTTAATACTCCTTTTTGTAGTTGCGGATGCTTGCAATGGGGGTTAATCATAAGTGGGATGCTTGTTCATGTTAGGACAGTACCCAAGTGTTAGTCCACCCACATATCAAATTATCAAAGTACCGAACGCGAATCTTATGAACGTGATGAAAACTAGCTTGACGATAATTCCCAATGTGTCCTCGGGAGCTCCTTCTTCATTATTAGAATTTTTCCAGGCTTATCCTTTGCTACATAAAGGATTGGGCCACCTTGCTGCAATTTATTTACTTTATTTACTTTTGTTCGTTACTATTTATCTTATCACAAAACTATCTATCACCAACTATTTCAGTGCTTGCAGAGAAAACCTTACTGAAAACCGCTTATCATTTCCTTCTGCTCCTCGTTGGGTTCGACACTCTTACTTATCGAAAGGACTACGATAGATCCCCTATACTTGTGGGTCATCAAGGGGAGAGAGAGAGTGAGGGAGAGAAAGGGAGGCAAACAAAGTCTTGTTTAGATCTGGAGAGGGTAAGAGAGTGTGAAGAGAGCAACTACAAGCGCTGAGGCTCCATCGTGTATATATATAGTGGAGAGACAGTGTGAAGAGTGCAAACCCTAGAAAACAAGCGCCAAGGCTGCATTGTATATAGATGGAGTGGTTTTCTTTTTCTCTCCATAAAAATCGTTTTAAATTATGCACGAAACGGAACTCTTTATTTAGCGTAGTGAAGAAAAATACTAGGGGCAATGCTAATACCTGAAGAAAATTTAACGCTTGAAGGAGTCAACTCGCAATTAACGCTGCACGCCTCTCGGTCACGCTTACTAACGTTCACGTGTGGTACACGACCCTTCGAAGTGAACAACAACTGAACCACACACAGTCAAAATATCGGAAAGGTGCGCTGCACCATCCTCCAATTTTAAATATTTTGGGCACTTGTATTCGGCCTAAGTCAGTGTGTCACCATATGTACTAAGGGTTACAGCGGGTGCTAAGAAACTAGGGCGTATTGAGAGTAATTGCCATGGTGTTTATTTGTAGGGTCACTTGCAAATTGTGACACTCTATTCTCCTCTTATTTAGTGGATGAGGCAAATCTTTTGCCTCCGTTTCGGGAAAATAAACGAGAAATTCAATTTTAACTATTTAGTTTGTACACTTTGCTCTCTTCCAATAATTTTGGGCACTTGTATTCGACCTAAGTCAGTGTGCCGTCGTATCTCGTACTACTCCCTCCGTCTAGGTGTAAGTCACGTTAGAAGGTGCAGCAGGACCAAGGTGCAAGCAGATTAGAGAAGGAGAAACTTGACTAGTCCTTCCTCCAATCAAAGCCCTGATTCCTGTCTCTAAACGCAACAATTAATCACAACAATTAAGAGATCCCATTTTAGCTACCATGTAGGGCCACATATTAACTCGCATGCAAGCCGACTTTGATTTCTTGACTGATCAACGCGTAGTTGTGCTCCATGCACTGGGTTTCCGGGGGAGATAACAAGGCAGAGTAACTAACAACCCTCGCTAGCAACAAGGCTAGGAGGGGATTGAGATGTGAAGTTAATGGACGACGCCTAAACATTTTGGGAATATCTGATTTTTGTAAGATGACTTAACACCTAGACGGAGGGAGTACTACTCCTCAGTCCAGGTTTTATGGAATATTCGTCACCTCTTCTCTTCTTATACGTACTCCATTTGTATCTCACTTCCTGTGGCTTCGCACTCGCACGATATTGCTATTCTATGAACCTATGTGTGCATGTGCGTGTGTGTGTGTGTGTTTAACATCGCATGTGTATTAGAGAGAGGGACACATCTACATACTCCTACAGAGAGATGGTGTGTAGTGTATGATTTAAGCGCGAGAGTCGGTGCATCCTCTCGTTTCCGGGCATCCGGTCAGGATAGGTGCCACGCCCTCTCCTGACCAGCCTGGCCCACCCAAAGCCCCTCCATCGCCCGCGCGCGCTTCCCGCCTGAAGCGGTCAGCGCCGCTCCAAAGAATTGGTGCCGCATTCATGCCCGGGCAGAGCGGACACGACCTCTCACTAGCACCTGCGTTGAAGGGAGAAGCGGGTTTAAGAGTGATGGTTGCTTCGTCCGTCCAACTTACTGTTGGGTCTATGTGATTTGACGGCTCATTGGTCGTTATTACTGAGGTGGTACGACTGCTGGATGTCCCACCTCTCGGCGAAAGGAGGTACTAGATTACAATTTTCTCCATTCTTACAGCGAGGAGTGCGAAAGCAGTGAAAACACGCATGCTCACTGATTACATGGCCCACCTCACACTATCACCATATTTTCTGGACACCGTGCAACACCTGACTCTTTACTACATAGTAGTAGTATAGTATGTACCGTAATTTCTTAGCGAGATAAATTTGTACAATGTTATGAAGCTTCCAGCTTATATGTCATGTATCTTGCGTCCAAGGTTGCCCCATTGCAACATTTCATAAAATACAAAGTAGACTAACATGCATGCTATTGCATCTCAATGATTGACAGATCATAGCCAATATGTACTCCCTCGGTTCCAAAATAAGTGTCTCAACTTTATGCAAACTTTAGTACAAAGTTGTACTACTACTAAAGTTGACACTTATTTTGGAACAGAGATAGCTAAAGAAAAAAACGATCCATGTAGTCCCTAGCACTTGAACCTAAACCCTAACAAGGCTTTAATTTGCTGGCAACGTTGAAGCTTTCGAAGAAATGAAGTTTGCAACCCTTTGACCATTGGATCATTTTGTCCAGTTCCACTAAAATCGAGATGCGCATCCCTGTGGCAAAGAAATTGAAGAAGTGTGATTAGAATAAGATTACTAGGACTAGTTGATGATATATAAACTCATCACAAATAAAGTAGAAGCCAGTAGAGGTATGTGCGGGGCAAAGAAGTAGAGAAATATCCACATGGAGCGATGTGGGCAGCTGGGGCAGTGGTGCAAGCCGGCTGTAAGGAAGTTGAACCTGAGGGATGTAGGGACGTAGCTCAACCTAGAGGAGCGAGGCGGGAGGAGGCAACTGCCCACGTCGCGGTAGTGAGCAAGGGACGAAGGCAACCTCACCGGTTTTGTGAGAGAGAACAGCGGGGACCCTTGATCGGGACGTGCTGACAGTGGGTTTTTGCCGTCGGCGACGGCGACCGCATCTACACAAAGCATCCGCCCCTTCCCCCTGCGGACGTGATCCTCCCAGATGTTAGAGATGTGGCCACAGTCGTTTTGTGCGAGAGAGTGTGAAGAGAGCAACCCCAGCAAGCAACCATGTAGGCTCGTCCTGGCTATGTATATAGTGCAGCGGTTTCCTTTTCTCTCCATATGAACCTATTTATATTGCATACGTGCCACTGAAGAAAAAAACTTTATTTATAAATGACGCGGCACCGTTCATGCGTGGTTCCCGACCCTCCATTATTTATGAGTAACTACTACTAGACGCGTCAAATTATCACATGGGCTACATCATCTTATAGAAATGAGCTCCACGGTGTCACTTGTGTGGTTGGGGAAGATGCAAAAGACGCAAAGAGTGCTACTAGTACTACATGTGTGGGTGCGTGCACCTCTTCTCTTTGAGCATGGTTATTAAAAGTATAGCCCATTACTGTACCACGCGGTTATTATATATGGGCAAAGAGTATAGGCTGTAATAATGACTAATAAGCCGTCAGATCACGAGGCCCACCTTTCTCTATGTTTGACCGAGGAAGCAGCCATCATTTCACTCCTCGTTGAATGGGACTTCACGAGGCCCACCTTTCTCTTTTTGTCTCATTTACTCATTTTACATAGGAGCACATATAGAGGATGGCTATTCCTTTCGATGGGACTTCTTCATGGGGTTTAAGACCAAGCAGCTCCGAATTATGCCCGCTGCCCACCACTCTGAATCGTGCCATCTATGATAGGGAGTACTCCCATGGCAACAATGAGGTCCACTAGGTCTAGCACCTCCTGTAAGAAGAGACTGTCACGCAAAACATACATCCTGTTGCCTTCTTCCTCATATAGTACGTACCACTGGTACGTACTACTAGTACTAGTACTACTCGTTCTCCTATAAACCTTGAGCTTGGCATCTCCAAAATATTAACCTTGCACTTGGCTCTTTGCCTCTTCGGGAAGTCGAGCAATAATGGTACTGCAGTATATATAGTTCAGGCTATCTGAGACCGAATGAATTGTTGCATGTCCACCACGTGGGCGAGGGTCGAGGGGCGAGGGGCAAGGGAGAGTGCGTACTATTACCTCCATTTCAATATGGACTACATATAGAGCAAAATGAGTGAATCTACACTCTAAAATATGTCTATATACATCAGTGTTTGGAGTACTCCTATGTACTAGTAGTTCATACTGAAATCTACTAAAAGACATATATTTCAAACAATATGATAATCTCTCTAACCAAGGTAGGGACGAGGAGTAAACGGAGGGAGTAGTAAAATTTTCTCCTCGTCCTACGAGCCACCGCGCGCGTGGGTGAGGGAGCGGGCATAAGGTGTAGTAGTAAGCAAGCTTCACCTCGTCTTGCAAGTCATCGCACCCATTGGCAGGGAGACAGCGTACTAAGCAGGCTTCTCCTCGTTCTGCGAGTTGACAGGACACATCAAAAGTAATACGACAGAGCATCTCTAGTGTATAGAGCCTTGCCTCTAAGGTAGGCCCAACATGGTTTGCCTCTTTTTTAACATAATGCGTCAAGTCACAATTTGTTTGTTCAACCGTGGTACACGATCCTCCATCAAGTGGACAACCAGTACATGTGTCAAATTACCATGTAGGTTGCCTTTTCGTACAGAAATGAGCTCTACCGTGTACCCGCGCGGGTGTGGTTGGGAAAGAGACGGGAGTACATGCACCGTGCGTGCACCTCTTCTCTTCGTGCACGTCCCCCACCTACGTGGGTGTGTGTGAGAGAGATACAAACCTAGATAGATGGCGCGTGCATTCGTGAGTGTTTTTGTTGGGGTGTAATTTTGTGAATGTGTTTGTGGGAATATGTGTCGATGATATCTCAAACAAAATTTTGACACATGCAATGTGTGTGAAATAGAAGCCTATCTATATCATATATAGGGGGGCGATCCACGAGAAGAGAGGGAGGGGTCATAGATATCGATAGAGTCGAAGAGAGGATCAAGTGGGTGGGTGTGAGATCGATGAAGAGAGTCATCGAAATTGTGTGTGTGAAAGTCAAAGATATAGTGCGACTGACCTACCGGAACGTCAGAGGGAACATGGCAAGTTTGTTTGTGGCAGGGAGACATGACTAGAGCACTCGATGTATCGGTGTGTGTTGGGGGAGGCAGAGACCTAACTAGAGAGGTAGATTGACTCGTATATGCGTTGAGAAGGAGAGACCCAGCTAGTCTTGAGGGGGATTGGTCGACATTCATACATAAGTGAAGGACGGGAAATAGGTTGGGATAGAGAGAGAGAGAGAGGAGAGAGAGATAGAGAGAGAGGAGAGAGAGGGGGGAGAGGGGTAGAGTGCTGATGGGTGATGGAGTTGCTTCTCGAAGATGGTGGGAGAGGCCTACTAGACAAACTGAGGGTAGAACTGCAATATTATTAATAAGAGTGGGGATGTGTTTCTGTGTGTGCGTGTGCGTGGTAGATGTGTCGGGATGCATGCATGGATGATGACGGGGGACCATGTGTTTGGTAAGCAGACCTAACTAGATCGGTAGATTAATTGTTGTTTGTCGGAGGAAGGGAGAGACATAACTAATGAGGTAGATCGATTGACGCGTGCAGAAAATGAGTTACAACGACCTAGCTAGCTATATGTATAGCGGGAGATCGGTCGGTGTACATCCATTTGTTAGAGGCAAATAGGGCCCAGCGAGACAGGATAGACAGAGAGAATGGAGCTAGGAGGTTGTGCGAGAGGCTTACTAGCTAGATAGGGGGAGGAGTGTGCGATTGTGAGATCGATGAAAAGAGGGGCAAGAGTTTACACGTGTGTGGGACCGTATGAGAGACACGAGGCATGGACACAAAAAGGAGGAGATGGAAGGTGCGTGTGTGTGTTGTAGGCAGACATCACTGAAGAGGTTTATCGATCGATGTGTGTCGGAAAGGAGTTGTGGAGACCGTGGGAGAATGACCTAAAGAAAAAAAGAATGTGCGTGATGGATAGAATGTTGAGGGAGGGCGAGGGCGAGGAGGGCGTGTGCATGCACGAGAGAAAGTTAGTGCTAGCTACAAATGTTAGAGGATTGTCTGGGTGTAAGAGACTAACAAAGATCATAATTCAATATGAAAGTGGATTCATATCTTTGAATAGGAGGTCATAATGTTATAAACATATGCATGCATGAATATAGCGGTGATACACGTGGTGTGGTTTTGGACATGTTATACCATAATGTGATAATGCGTGGTGTTTGCAACTCACAGCTAAATATCGAACAATCTAAACCATACTATACATCGAACAATCTCACATTTTACTTGAATTTGTGATAATGTGTGGCATTTGCAGCTAACAACTAAATATCAAACAATCTAAGCCATACTATATATTGAACAATCTCACATTTTATTTGACTTTGTGGTAACCTGTGGCGTTTGCAACTCACATCTAAATACTTGTAGGCGTAGGGGGCGGGGCACCATACATTATGTGATAAACACATTATACAGATGAGACATGGTTTAGATTATGAAGATCTAGCTAGAGCTAGAAATGTACTGTGATTTGAAATCAACATAAAGTGGATTCAAAAAATTGAGTTCGAGTTCATATAGTACACATAGTTCATATCTAACTCGACAATAATCATGTGGTGTGCTATGAAGATAATACACACACGATGGTTTAACTTGACAATAATGATGATTGTAGATCTTATCAAAATAAAGAAACGGATTCAAATGGTTTAACTTCACAACAATCATGATCATAGATCTTATTCAAATAGAGAAACGAATTCAAATTTAGTTCATATTGAAGCGGTAGTATATATGTTTGGAATGCACTAAAACGTTCATTTGAGTAGCAGGTTGCATGCATTATACACGTAGCGAAATATTTTAATTGAACATAACATGAATTCAAAGTTTTGAATGGCATTTGTAGTGCGAATTGATTTGGTAAAGTACATAGGACTAGACTCTCTTGTGTGGTGCGAAATGATTTCTTTTTGTTTTTCGTCGATGGAAGTGCGAATTGATTTGGTACAGTACACGTCAGGCTTGTCCGAAAATTTCAACCCGCGCCTTGTTACCCCAAAATATTTAAGATATATCTTTGTCTCATTGTGCTCTGAAAACTCCCTCCATCTCAACCCGCGCCTTGCTATCCCAAAATTACAACGCGCGTGAAAACTCCCACCTTTTTCGAAATCCCGACACGTGAAATGCACGTGATCCCCTGAAGCGAAAGAACCGCCTGGCTCAAATCGGTGGGGGTACTTTCGTAACTTACCCCACATTTTGGAAAAGCGCGTCCCTAAGCCATGGTTCCCCCTCCCATCCCATCCGCCCACCCATTTGTACACCGAGGCCGTGAAAACCCGCGAAGCCCCACACCCTCCTCCGTCTGCCACCCAGCCGGAGCCTCTTTCCCGACAGCGTCGTCTACCGCAACACCTCGACGTCCCTCATCCACCGCACCGGATGAGGATCCGTCATCGATCTCATCGTCCCGCCGGTTCAGCCACCCCGTTCTCCACCTCCAAGGAGCTGCCCCGACATTCCCCTCGTCTTTCGCGCCACCTCCATTCCCACACCGCCGTCTTCACCTGCACCACCGGAAGAGAAGCATCATCACCGTTTCCTCCAATGAAGATGAGGCCTAATCGGCGCCACCAAAGAGGTTCTACACTAATCGCCGCATTTTCTTCTTGATTCGATCTCACGGTGCTGCCGGCGCTCGGTCCCGAGCCGACATGCCGCGGCTCCATCCATGGCGGTGTCGCCGGCCACTTCCTCCACGGTGTCGCTCCCTTGGCAGGGACGTCCACATCAGTAGGACCTGCTGCTGCTCTGCTCTTGCTCTCGGTCCCCTGCCTGGTCTGCTCTTGCTCTTGCTCGTGCTCATGCTGCTCCTCTCGCTCTTGCTCTTGCTAGCGCTGCTACTCTCGCTCTTGCTCTTGCTTGCGCTGCTGCTCTACTCCTGCGCGCGCTGCTGCTGCTCTACTCTTGCGTGTGCTGCTGCTGCATGAGCAGCAGATCCTGCTCTCCCTCGAGCCCCTGCAGCTGCTACCCGAGATGCTGCGACACAACCAGCTGCCCCGGCTCTCGCATGTGCTGCTGCTCCGGGCGCTGCTACTACTACTGCTCTTCTGCTACTAGTGCGTTCAATTTCGACAGTAAAATTTAGTTTCGACAGCAAAATTCGGTTTCAAAAGTTAAATTCAGTTTTGACAGTTAAGTTCAGAGATGAGCGGCTGATGTATTTTACATCAACACTTTGTGGTTATGTATTTTCCGTCATCTATTGGAGATGCTATTAGAATTCCACTCAGTTTAACGTTGTCTCTCTTGTCCTGCTTCAGCCTCGCCGTCGTACAACTCACCGGAGCTGCTCCAACGACGAAACCCTCCATCACAGCGGAGCAGTACCCCGGGCTCCATCTCCAACGCCTAAGATCTTCTTCCCTTCCTCCGATAGCCAAATCAGCTGGAGCATCCTCACCGACCAACCCAATCACGCTGAGATCGACATGGCTTCGCCAAAGAGGTTGTACACTTGTTGTATCGCTTTTTTACTCTACATGTTATATATATATATATATATATATATATATATATATATATATATATATATATATATTGTCCACTGAGCACACGTAGTAACATCAAATACGATTAGTTTCTCCTACTATATGACAAGCAGCAAGGTACCAGGCAACTTAGCTATCCGTGATGGACTCTCTTGAACGCCATCAATATTTATCTCTGCGTGTTTGAGCTGTGCATTTGTAGATGGGCATGGGAGTTGAGCTAGTAGGGCAGTGGCCTGAGTCCAAAGTAGTAGAAGTAGCACAAAAACATTTTTTTGAGTGTAGGCTTTTCCCTACTCATGCCTGCCTACTAGAATCACCAGTGCTTGAAAGGAAAACTGAAGGAAAAACATAGGAATTAGAAAGTTTCCTATGGTACTACTATTCATGCATTTGGTTCAAAGGAATGGAGTAAAGGAAAACTGTAGGATTTGTTCCTTTAGTGTCTCCTTGAAAGAAAAATCGTAGGAATTTTAATATCAACTTGTCCTCCTTTTCAAATTCCTATTCATGAAACACAAGACTAAGAGATAGTAGCATAATAGCATTATAACCATACATTTTCCTGTGGTTTGACTTAATCTCACCATGCTTCTTTGCATCATGTGATCTTCCAATTCTTGTGAACCAAACACCCGGATTGGAAGAAATCTTGTGTTTTTAAATTCTCTATTTTGCACGTGCATTCCTATCCTATTACTGTGTATTTCCTATCGTTGCATTGTTAGAATCCTCCAATTCAAACGAGCCCTTACAGAATTACTTCTCTTACAGATAGTTGTCAAAGAAAACCTTGTGTGGTTTGTCCCGCTGCTGCTGCACCATCGTCCACCCCAGCTCAGATGCTCCAATGACAAAAGGGTCCATCACAGCAGGGATCCGGCCTCCAGACTGTCTTTCGCCGCCTCAGACTTCTTCCCCGCTGCCGGCAGCCATGACAACTGCATTACCATCATCAACCAAGTATATGACCTCGAGGACTACATAGGTCTGCAAGAGAGGTCGCACTCTTTCGTGTCTGCTTACGTTATGCATCGCTTAATATTACATGCTATTTTATCATCATGTTCACCGATTAGACTCTGAGTCAGCTCCAAACTAATGTTCAAACTTGAGATTTTAAATGGTTGTGGGGTACATATGGGGGCCGCAATCAATAGTATATATCTACTATCTGGTTAACCTCTGGTGTCTACTATGAGTTTCATGTTGGGTGGGAAACAAACAGTAAAGAATCCATTATCCGTATTTTTTAACTGAAGCCATTATCTGCCTGTTATCATTGGTTTTGGGTCTATCCACAGGTTGCTACCATCACTCTGGATTTCTGCATGCACTCCTTACATAATCTCACTATGTTTTATTCCTATGCATCTCAGTTATTGTACACAATGAAACTAGACATGTAGAGCAAAAGAGACGAGCCTTGCGTGGCAATAAAATTTCATGCAGACATCGCCCCGTGGTAGGCGCAAAGGCAGCCCCCTCCACCCATTTCGGATTGTAATCAAGAGGAAGATAACTATTCTAAGGGGGATTTAGAAGGAGAAGACCACTCCTATTTACCCCCTGAGGTCTTCGCTCTAACTTGGCATGCTGATGTTGGTAATATCATGCATATGGTGCCTTGCATTGCTTACTTTATACATCAAATATGTCATCTTCTTAGTTTAGACATGCTTTGTGTGAATGCCATCTGTTTAATATCTTCATCGTATATGTGAATTATGCAACGCCATCTTGTTTAGCAAGGCATCATATATGTGAATTTTGCAATGCCATCCTGCTTAGCCAGTCATCTTATATGTGAATTATATCAGACCATCCTTTTTTCATTATGTCTTACATTTGTCAACAATGTTAGTACATTCAACTACTCTTCGTGTGCATCAGCCATTTGACACGGTGATGGAAAATTCTGGAGTGAAAACAAGGTCTTCAGAGTAGACTATGCTATCTGACAAAGCGCATATCTCCCTGGTTATGGATAGCTCCTTAGAGGAGGATTCAGAGACAGATGACCAGTCCTATTGCCCCCCGAGGTGTATGCTCTAACTTGGCAGGGTTATGTTGCTCATATCGTGCATACAGTGTCTTGCATTGCTATGTCATTTGATTAGTTTAGACATGCTTTGTGTGAATGCCACCTATTTAGTGCCTAATTACCATATATGTGAATTATGCAATGCCATCTTATTGCAAGACATTATATATGTGAATTATGCAATGCTATCTTGTTGCAAGGCATTATATATGTGAGTTATGCAATGCCATGCTGTTTAGCCAATCATCATGTATGTGAATTATATCATGTTATCCCCTTTTTGTATTACGTGTTCCATTTGTCGACAACGTTTGTATATTCAACTACTCTTCCTGTGCATCAGCCATTTGAAGCAGTGATGGAAGTATCTAGAGTGAAAACAAGGTATTCAGAGCATACAATTCTACCTGCTGAAGCAGACATCTTGCTGGTTACAGATAGCTCCTCAGAGGAGGATTCAGAGAGTGATGACCAGTCATATTTCCCCCCTGAGGTCTATGCTCAAACTTGGCAGGGTTATATTACTCATGTCATGCATGATGTCTTGCATTGCTTAGTTTTTACATCATATATGCGATTGCCATCTGCTTACTTGCTTATATAAATCATATATTTGAATTATATCATGCCATCATGTTTACATAGACAACATCTATCTGAATTATGGCATGCCAACCCCTTTAATAAATACATCATATAGTTATATCATCTCATCCTATTTAGTGTTTACAGTCATCATATTTTATATTATGTCATTCTATCTGTGAATTATATCATGCTATCATGTTTCCATAGGCGGCATGTGTGTGAATTATGGCATGCAACCTATTTAATAAACATATTATATAGTTATATCATGTCATCCTGTTTACATAGTCATCATATTTTGAACTATGTCTTTCCATCTTTTTTAGTTAGCCATCATATATGTGAAACTGTGTCATGCTATCCTATTTAGTTAGACATCATATATGTGAAATTGTGTCATGCTATCCTGTTTGGTTAGACAACATAAATGTGAATTATTTCATGCCCTCTTTTATTCCCCACTATCCATTGCACCTGTCTATCATACAATGTTTGTACATTCAATTACTTTTCTTGTTTATCAGCCATTTGAATTGGAGAGGGTGATGGCAGTATCTAAGGGAGTAACAACACGGTCTTCAGAAAAGATAGTGCTACCAGTTGATGCAGATAGAACCACGGTTGTACTTGCCCAAGAACCAGCCCCACCACACATAACCCAGACTCTCGCAGATTGTACCCCTACCCAGTTAGACAGAGAACCAGCTACACCCTTTCTAACCCCAATCCAAGCAGATAGTAACCCAGTTCCAGTTGACACAGCACTGTCTCCACCACAGAGCATCCAAACACGAGCAGTTAGTAAGGGAACTGCAGTGCCCAAAGCACGAGGACCACCACTCTGAATCCCAACTCAACGCTTAAAGTAGAAGAAGAATTGTTCTCAGGTCAGGTTCTGTAGCTATGGTTCATACTCCTTTGCTCTTGCATCACTATATTTACTCATACCAACTATTTTCAAATTTGAAGGATGGAACTGAAACTCCAATAGCGCAACAGGTATGTTTTAAACCTGTTTCTTTAACTGGTTTGCTGTTGTAACTTGCTCTATGTTGATTTCAGTTTCAATTGAATAAACAGTTATGTTCTTGTGTCATGCACATTACAAGTGTTGCTATTACTCTGTAGTTTCCCACACTTATATTCTATCTATTCTGCTTTGTCTTGAACAAATATTATTTGAACTGTGTCTCTATCTTGATTTGGCAACAAAAACTAGAATGATATAGACCATAAAGTGACCATGGTACATAGATATATGTTTGTTTCATGCTGTTATCCTGTCCACTTTACTACTGAACTAATTTACCAAAATGAGTTTCATATACCAAATGGTAAACCTGTGATGTGTCTGCTTGTTTCTCTTTTAGAATGCGGAAAAGATATTGGACAACAGTACCCGGTTATGCAATGGTAAAGGAAGTAATGCAGATAAGGTTCAAGCTAGTGAGACATCCTTGTTAGTCTTCAAGAAAGCTGATAAAAACTATCTTGATGACAGTGGGACAACCCAAAAGTCCTGTCTTGATGTAGTGTTCGAGTTACTGGCCACTACTGCACGCACAAGCTCTTCGAACTCGCTGCCTGAATTAGTTCGTCTTCTTGAGTCTCAACTTCAAGTTGAAAGACATCGATCATATGTGCAGCGACAGGAAGCTGAAGGACTGAGGAAGTCCCTGCAGAATTCAGATGCATACTTTCTGGTGCAACATCAAGCACTGGAGGATTTAAGCGCCAAACAAGAGAAAGTTAATAAGCTTGCTAAGCATCTTGCCAGCATTATGGGTACCCAGGTTATTTTTTCCTGAGCTCTTCTAAAGTGGTTTCAGTTCGGGACTTGTTTTGCTATGGTGTTTATTTGCACTGGTCACTAACTTTGACAACCAGTGTATGTGATATGCTGCTTTGTTCCCTATATTTGCACTGATGGCGAACTTTGATGCCCACTGGATGCAATATGTGTAATAGTCGTGAATTCGTGATAGCCTAGCATAAGTTGTGTGCTTATTTATTTCCTTGTTGTCTTGTTTATTTGTTTGCTTGTAGTCAGTGCAGTTCTTTTTCCGCGGTTTGCTAGTGGCCGCAATAACCTATTTTTTAAAACTAGGCCACAATAACCATGGGCTACATATTTATTGTAGTGAACATGGGCCTCCTACGGGCCGTACAAACAATGGGCCTTTTACGGGCCGTAGAAACAATGGGCCTTCTATGGGCCGTAGAAACAATGGGCCTTCTACGGGCCGTATGATAATTGGCAAAACATGGGCCAATAACAAACCGCATTATGGGCCGTAAACAGGCTAGAGTTGGAGTCGTCCATTCATGGGTCGACCGTAATGGGCCGTCGTTAATGGGCCATATTTGATGACGCTTTGAAAACGGCCTAACGGATTAATTGGCCACAAACGGGCCGACTGTAACCACGGGCTGAATTTGGCCCACAAGCAGAAAGGGCCAACAACGGGCCATAAGTAACCAAATGCTTGAAATGAGCCCAAGAATAGATGGGCCCTGAGAAGGCCGAAAGATAACACGGGCTGGAAACGGCCCAATGAAATAATGGGTCGTTAATGGGTATAAAGCGATACACTGTTCATTACGGGCCAGTTTCACCACGGGTCATTAATGGGCCAAGAGTTACAAAGGGCCCCATATGGTCCGAAAGACGTCATCGGTCATACATGGGCCGGAAGTTACAACGCGCTGGAATCATATTGGATGGCCCAGATGATGCTACTGGACCTAATTCGGATAGGCCGTAGCGGGCCGTGACTTAGCGGGCTGTAAATGGGTTGTATGCGAATATGTCGTTAACAAGCTTTCTGTGGGCCAGCCCGCTACCTTTTGACCAAGTCAAACGGGCCGGCCTTTTCACCGGAATGGGCGTCTGTTGGGCTGTGCCATGTGTTGACGTATCATAGGCGCCTTCGGTCCAATGAGTGGATGGCATCTGTCCCAATGGTGAGCCGACATGTGGTTCCTCTAGCCATTGAGAATTTTACACGTGGAAAATCCCCATTGGTCGGGGCTGTTAACAGGTTATCGGATCCAAACCGGAACCTGATAGGTTAACGGCGACCCATTACGATGGATGTCACGTGTTGGTCACCCTTGACGAAAGCACTTCTATGACGCATGATTTATCGTCATGGAAGTGGACACTTCCGTGATGATAATTTTGTTAATGTCATGGAACACTTCTATGATAGCATAGGTATGACTATCTTGATTCTGTCATAAAATTGTCATGGATGTACATGCATGACAGAAAATGTGACCTACTGTGACAAACACGTATCATCACGGAAGTGTTTTTTTTTGTAGTGATGATGAACGGGAACCTACTATTAAGATTAAAATTAAATATTATGGGTGCAATGCTTTGTGTGATTTGGGCACTAGCGTTTCCATGATTCCAAAAACTCTATTTGATGTGCTAGGTTCCATAAATTTGATGATTGTTCATTGAATTTTCATCTAGCATATTCCACTATTAAGAAACATATGGGAAGGTTTAATGATGTTCTTATTGTTGCAAATAGGATATATGTGCCCATAGATTTTATTGTGCTTGATATAGATTGCAACCCTACATGCCCTATTATACTTGGTAGACCTTTCCTTAGAACAATTGGTGCAATTATTGATATGAAAGAAGGAAACATTATATTCCAATTTTCGTTAAGGAAGGGCATGGAACACTTACCAAGAAAGGAAATTAAGTTACCATATGAATTTATTATGAGGACTACTTATGGATTAAATACCAAAGATGACAAGACCTAGATCTATGCATTATGCCTAGCTAGGGGCGTAAAACAATAACGCTTGTTGGGAGGCAACCCAATTTTTATTTTGTGTTTTTTTTTTTTGCTTCTGTTTTTCAATAAATACACAATATTACTTCTGTAGTAATTGTATTTTGGTGTTTTAGTTAGTGTTTGAGCCAAGTAAGACCTTTGGGATGGTCTATGGTGATAGTTGATTTGATCTTGCTGAAAAACAGAAACTGTTGTGTCCAGTATCATAAATGTTAAAATTCACAGAAGCGCGATAAAATTCTGACGTTTTTACACAAGATTCATATACAAATTGCCTAGATCGTCATAGTTTTTCAGATTTTTTGGACTTACAGAAGTATACGAAATTTCCAGATTACTACAGACTGTTTTGTTTTTGACAGATTCTGTTTTCTATGTGTTGTTTGCTTATTTTGATGAATCTATGGGTAGTATCGGGGGGTATGAACCATGGAGATGTTGGAATAAAGTAGATATAACACCAATATAAATTTATAATGAGTTCACAATAGTACCTAAAGTGGTGATTTATTTTATTATACTAACGGAGCTTATGAGTTTTCTGTTGAGTTTTGTGTTGTGAAGTTTTCAAGTTTTGGGTAAAGATTTGATGGACTATGGCAAGAGCCTAAGCTTGGGGATGCCCAAGGCACCCCAAGGTAATATTCAAGGACAACCAAGCATCTAAGCTTGGGGATGCCCCGGATGGCATCCCCTCTTTCGTATTCAATCCATCGGTAAATTTACTTGAGGCTATATTTTTATTCACCACATGATATGTGTTTTGCTTGGAGAGTCTTGTATTATATGAGTCTTTGCTTTTTAGTTTGCCACAATCATCCTTGCTGTATACACCTTTTGAGAGGTACACGCATTAATCGTGAATTTATTAGAATACTCTATGTGCTTCACTTATATATTTTGAGATTGGCAGTTGCTCTAGTGCTTCACTTATATCTTTTTAGAGCACGACGGTGGTTTTATTTTGTAGAAATTTATGAACTCTCATGCTTCACTTATAGTATTTTGAGAGTCTTAAAATAGTATGGAAATATGCTTAGGTTAAGAATTTGGTCCTAATATGATTGGCATCCAAGAGGGACATAATAAAAACTTTCATAAAGAGCATTGAATATACGAGAAGTTTGATTCCTTGCATTTGTCTTGAGATATAAAGATGGTGATAATAGAGTGATGCTAGTGAGTAATTGTGGATTGGTAGAAATACTTGTGTTAGAGTTTGTGATTCTCGAAGCATGCACGTATAATTTTTGATTGTTCCATGCTATTATATTTTCTGTTTTGGATGTTTTATCTCCATTAATATGCTATGTTATAATATTTTTGGGACTAACCTATTAACCTAGAGCCTAGATCCAGTTTCTGTTTTTCCTTGTATTTGGGTTTTACAGAAAAAGGAATATCAAAAGGAGTCCAAACAGAATAAAACTTTCACGATGATTTTTCTTGGACCGGAGGACTTGGGGAGGGGGTCAAAAGACTCACGAGGAGTCCACAACCCACGGGGGCGCGCCCTAGGGGGCGCCCTGAGGGCTTGTGGGCCTCTTGGGAGTCCCCCAACCCTAATCTTTGCACTATAAATTCCAAAATATTCCCCCAACAGTAGAAGCGTCCATGAAAATACTTTTCCGCCGTCGCAAGCCTCTGTTCCTGTGAGATCCTATCTTGGGGCCTTCTCCAACACCCTGCCGGAGGGGGATTCAATCACGGAGGTCCTCTAGATCAACCTTGCTGCCCTTCCGATGAAGCGTGAGTAGTTTACCACAGACCTACGGGTCCATAGCTAGTAGCTAGATGGCTTCTTCTCTCTCTTTGATCTTCAATACAATGTTCTCCTCGATGTTCTCGGAGTTCTATCCGATGTAATATTCTTTTGCAGTGTGTTTGTCGAGATCCGATGAATATTGGATTTATGATTAGATTATCTATGAATATTATTTGGATCTTCTCTGAACTATTTTATGCATGATTAAGGTATCTTTGTATTTCTCTTCGAACTATCGGTTTAGTTTGGCAACTAGATTGGTTTTTCTTGCAATGGGCGAGGTACTTAGTTTTGGGTTAAATCTTGTGGTGTCCTCATCCAGTGACCTAGTAGGGGTAGCGAGGCGCATATTGTATTGTTCCCATCAAGGATAAAAAGATGGCGTTTTCATCATATTGCTTGAGTTTATCCCTCTACATCATGTCATCTTTCTTAAAGCGTTACTCTATTCTTATGAACTTAATACTCTAGATGCATGTTGGATAGCGGTCGATGTGTGGAGTTATAGTAGTACATGCAGAATCGTTTCTGTCTACTTGTCACAAAAGTGGTGCCTATATTCATGACATTACCTTAGATATCGTCATAACTTTGCACTTTTCTATCAATTGCTCGACAGTAATTTGTTTACCCACTCAAGAGAGAAGCCTCTAGTGAAACCTATGTCCCCCGAGTCTATTTTCCATCATATATTTTCAGATCTATAAACAAAAAAACCCAAAAATACCTTGCTGCAATTTATTTATATTAACTTTAGTTTGCTCTTTTATTTATCTTTTATACCTATCTCTCATTAGATCTCACTCTTGTTCGTGACCGTGAAGGCATATACAACCCCATTTTTGCGTTGTGTGCAAGTGTTTGTTAGTTTGTGCAGGTGCATAGATTGGAGACTTGCGTGTGCCTCCTACTGGATTGATACCTTGGTTCTTAACTGAGGGAAATACCTATCTCTACTTTGCTGCATCACCCTTTCCTCTTCAAGGGAAAAATCAACGCAAGCTCAAGAAGTTGCAGGAAGACTTTCTGGCGAAGTTGCCGGGGAGGTTCTACATCAAGCCTACCAAGTACCCATCATAAACTCTCATCTCTTGCACTTACATTATTTGTCATCTGCCTCTCATTTCCCTCTCCTCCACTTCTAAAATGTTTTCAGGAAAAACAAAAAAATCCTTTTTATTCGCCCTTCTTCCGTTCGTATTTTCGTTTGCTTTTCATTTGCTTGTGTGCTAGATTGTTTGGTTTGTCACGATGTCTCAAGAAAATACCAAGTTGTGTGACTTTTCCAACACTAATAATAATGATTTTATTAGTACTCCAATTGCTCCCGCCACTAGTGCGGAATCTTATGAAATTAATGTCGCTTTGTTGAACCTTGTTATGAAAGATCATTTTTCCGGTCTTCCTAGTGAGGATGCCGCATCCCATCTAAATACATTCGTTGAGTTGTGAGATATGCGAAATAAAAAAGATGTGGATAATGATATTGTTAAATTGAAGCTATTTCCGTTCTCACTACGAGATCGTGCTAAAACTTGGTTTTCATCTTTGCCTAAAAATAGTATTGATTCATGGAATAAGTGTAAAGATGCTTTTATTTCCAAGTATTTTCCTCCCGCTAAGATCATCTCCCTTAGGAACGATATAACGAATTTTAAACAATTTGATCATGAACATGTTGCACAATCTTGGGAGAGGATGAAATTGACGATAAGAAATTGCCCTACTCATGGTTTAAGTTTATGGATGATCATACAAAAATTTATGTCGGACTAATTTTTGCATCTAGATATCTTTTAGATTCCGCAGCGGAAGGTAATTTTATGGAAATTACATTAGGAGAAGCTACTACTCCTAGATAATATTATGGCTAATTACTCTCAATGGCATACTGAAAGATCTTCTACTAGTAAAAAAGTGCATGCAATTGAAGAAATTAATACTTTGAGTGGAAATATGGATGAACTTATGAAATTTATTGCTAGTAAGAGTGATCCTATTGATCCTAATGATATGCCTTTGTCCACTTTGATTGAGAACAATAATGAATCTATGGATGTGATTTTTTTTGGTAGCATATAGAGCTTATTTCAACCCTAGGTCGTTTCCTAGTAATTCCTCTAAATATTATGGTAATTCCTACAACAATTCTTATGGAAATTATAATAAAATACCCTCTGATCTTGAGAACAATATTAAAGATTTCTTTAATTCTCAAAAAGTTTTCAATGCTATGGTAGAAGAAAAATTGCTTAAGATTATGATTTGGCTAGGAACGTTGATAGAATTTCTCTTGAGTTTGATTCTTTAAAGATTAGATCTACGCCACCCAAGATTGATATTAATGAATCTCTAAAAGCTATTAAAATTTCAATGGATGAATGTAAAGAAAGAACCGCTAGGATGCATGCTAAGAGAGATTGGTTTGTAAAAGCGTGTTCTTCTAGTTTTTGCGAAAATAATGATGAAGATCTTAAAGTGATTGGTGTGGCTTCTATTGAATCTTTGTTTCTAATATAAATCTTGATAAAGATGGGACTGGATATGAGTCAATTTTAGCTAGAAGGCGTCCCAACAATTTGGAGTTTAAAGATCTTAATGAAAAAATTGATAAAAGTGGGATTGGAGAGGTCAAAACTTTAAGTAGCGATGAACCCACTCTTTTGGATTTCAAGGATTTTAATTACGATAATTGTTCTTTGATAGATTGTATTTCCTTGTTGCAATCCATACTTAATTCACCTCACTATAATCAAAATAAAGTTTTTACTAAACATATCATTGATGCTATGATGAAATCTTTTGAAGAAAAACTTGAGTTGGAAATGTCTATCCCTAGAAAGCTTTATGATGAGTGGGAGCCTACTATTAAGATTAAAATTAAAGATTACGAGTGTAATTCTTTGTGTGATTTGGGTGCTAGTGTTTCCAAATTCCGAAAACTTTATGTGATGTGCTTGGTTTCCACAAATTTGATGATTGCTCTTTGAATTTGCATCTAGCCGATTACACTATTAAGAAACCTATGGGAAGGATTAATGATGTTCATATTGTTGCAAATAGGAATTATGTGCCCGTAGATTTTATTGTGCTTGATATAGATCGCAATCCTACATGTCCTATTATTTTTGGTAGACCTTTCCTTAGAACGATTGGTGCAATTATCGATATGAAAGAAGAAAACAATAGATTTCAATTTCCGTTAAGGAAGGGCATGGAACACTTTCCAAGAAAGAAAACTAAGTTTCCATATGAATCCATTATGAGGGCTACATATGGTTTGCTTACCAAAGATGACAATACCTAGATCTATGTTTTATGCCTAGCTAGGGGCGTTAAACAATAGCGCTTATTGGAAGGCAACCCAATTTTATTTTTATATTTTTTTGGTTCTGTTTTTCAATAAATACACATTGTTACTTCTGTAGTAATTGTGTTTTGCTGTTTTAATTAGTGTTTGAGCCAAGTAAGACCTTTGGGATAATTCGGCATATCGTTGATTTGAATTTGCTGAAAACAGAAACTTTTGCGCCCAGTAACAGAATTGATCTGAGTTGCTGGAACGTGATAAAATCCTGAATTTTTTACGCAAGATTGATATATGAATTGCCTTTGTTGTCCTAATGTTTCAGAATTTTTGGAGTTATAGAAGTATACGGAATTTCCAGATTACTAAAGACTGTTTTGTTTTTTACAAATTCTATTTTCTATGTGTTGTTTCCTTATTTTGATGAATCTATGGGTAGTATCGGGGGGTATGAACCATGGAGAAGTAGGAATACAGTAGATATTACACCAATATAAATCTAGAATGAGTTCACAACAGTACCTAAAGTGGTGATTTATTTTATTATACTAACGGATCTCATGAGTTTTCTGTTGGGGATAATTAGATTTATGCCCCTAGTTGTGTCCCACTCGTCTGTTTTACCCCTAATTCCCAAAAGTCACCAGTTCTGTCCAAGTCACTTTGCTCCTCTTATGCTTTTGCCCTTTGACCGTTTGACTGTCAGTTTGAAAACTTCATAACTAATTCATACTAAATCAGAAAAATGCAAATAAGATACAAAAATGTTCAGAAAAACATCACCTATATGTCAGTGTCATTTGCATTCATTAAATAAGTGTTGGAAAGTGCACATCCGAGTTTTAGCTCTTTTGATACCACCATGAATAGTAAACTCTAAAAAATTCAAAAAAATCAAAAAAATATGGTGGCAAAGTATGACAAATGTTCTAAGTGCTTGCCAAGTTTCATTAGGGAACGACATTCATGGAAGTCGTGGCAAAATAATAATCTATTTTGGAGTGTTGATTGTTTTTTTGCCGCGGCACCCACGAATGTTATTCCCTGATGAAACTTGGCAGGCACTTAAAACATTTGTCATTCTTTGCCACCAATTTTTTTTTGAATTTTTTTTAACTTTTTTAGATTTCACTATTCATGGTGGTAGCATAAGAGCTAAAACTCGGATGGGCACTTTCCAACACTTTTTTCATGAATGCAAATGACACTGACATATAGGCGATGTTTTTCTGAACATTTTGGTATCTTATTTGCATTTTTCTGATTTAGTATGAATTAGTTACGAAGTTTTCAAACTGACAGTCAAATGGTCAAAGGGCAAAAGCATAAGAGGAGCAAAGTGACTTGGACAGAACCGGTGACTTTTGGGAATTAGGGGTAAAACAGACGAGTGGGACACAACTAGGGGCATAAATCTAATTATCCCTTTCTGTTGAGTTTTGTGTTGTGAAGTTTTCAAGTTTTGGGTAAAGATTTGGTGGACCATGGAATAAGGAGTGGAAAGAGCCTAAGCATGGGATGCCCAAGGCACCCCAAGGTAATATTCAAGGACAACCAAGAATCTAAGCTTGGGGATGCCTCGGATGGCATCCCCTCTTTCATCTTCAATCCATCGGTAAATTTACTTGAGGCTATACTTTTATTCACCACATGATATGTGTTTTGTTTGAAGAGTCTTGTATGGTTTGAGTCTTTGCTTTTTTAGTTTGTCACAATCATCCTTGCTGTACACACCTTTTGAGAGGGACATGCTTTAATCGTGAATTTATTAGAATACTCTATGTGCCTCACTTATATCTTTTGAGCTAGGCAGTTTGCTTTAGTGCTTCACTTATATCTTTTTAGAGCACGGTGGTGGTTTTATTTAATAGAATTGATGAACTCTGATGCTTCACTTATATTATTTTGAGAGTCCTTAAACAACATGGTAATTGGCTTTGGTTATGATTTTAGTCCTAATATGATGGGCATCCAAGAGGGATATAATAAAAACCTTCATATAAATTGCATTGAATACTATGAGAAGTTTGATTCCTTGCATATTGTTTTGAGATATAAAGATTGTAATATTAGAGTCATGCTAGTGAGTAATTGTGGATTGGTAGAAATACTTGTGTTAAAGTTTGTGATTCTCGTAGCATGCACGTATGGTGAACCGTTACGTGATGAAGTCGGAGCGTGATTTATTCTTTGATTGTCTTCCTTATGAGTGGCGGTCGGAGACGAACGATGGTCTTTTCCTACCAATCTATCCCCCTAGGAGCATGCATGTAGTACTTTGTTTTGATGGCTAATAATTTTTTGCAATAAGTATGTGAGTTCTTTATGACTAATGTTCAGTCCATGGATTATACGCACTCTCACCCTTCCACCATTGCTAGCCTCTATAGTACCGCGCAACTACCGCCGGTGCATTAAACCCACCATATACCTTCCTTAAAACAGCGACCATACCTACCTATTATGGCATTTCCATAGCCATTTCAAGATATATTGCCATGCAACTTCCACCGTTCCGTTTTATTATGACATGCACCATCATTCTCATATTGTTCTCATATGCATGAGGCATTCATATAGAGTCATATCTTGTTCTAGTATTGAGTTGTAATTCTTGAGTTGCAAGTAAATAAAAGTGTGATGGTCTTCATTATTAGAGCATTATCCCATGTGAGAAAAGGATGATGGAAGATATGATTCCCTCACAAGTTGGGATGAGTCTCCGGACTTTATTAAAAATAAAAGAGGTCGAAGAAGCCCAAAAAAAGAGGCCAAAGAAGCCCAACCAAAAAAATGAGAGAAAAAGAGAGAAGGGACAATGTTACTATCCTTTTCCACACTTGTGCTTCAAAGTAGCACCATGATCTTCATGATAGAGAGTCTCCTATTTTTTCACTTTCATATACTAGTGGGAATTTTTCATTATATAACTTGGCTTGTATATTCCAATGATGGGCTTCCGCAAATTGCCCTAGGTCTTCGTGAGTAAGCAAGTTGGACGCACACCCACTTAGTTTCTTTTTGAGCTTTCATACACTTATAGCTCTAGTACATCCATTGCATGGCAATCCCTACTCACTTGCATTGATATCAATTGATGGGCATCTCCATAGCCTATTAATTTGCCTAGTTGATGTGAGACTTTCTCCTGCTTTTTGTCTTCTCCACAACCACCATATTCTATTCCACCTACAGTGCTATATCCATGGCTCACGCTCATGTATTGCGTGAAAGTTGAAAAAGTTTGAGAATACCAAAAGTATGAAACAATTGCTTGGCTTGTCATCGGGGTTGTGCATGATAAAATACTTTGTGTGATGAAGATGGAGCATAGCCAGACTATATGATTTTGTAGGGATAACATTCTTTTGCCATGTTATTTTGAGAAGACATGATTGCTTTATTAGTATGCTTAAAGTATTATTGTTTTTATGTCAATATTAAAAATTTTGTTTTGAATCTTATGGATCTGAATATTCATGCCACAATAAAGAAGATTACATGGGTAAATACGTTAGGTAGCATTCCACATCAAAAATTCTGTTTTTATCATTTACCTACTCGAAGACGAGCAGGAATTAAGCTTGGCGATGCTTGATACGTCTCCAACGTATCTATAATTTTTGATTGTTCCATGCTATTATATTATCTGTTTTGGATGTTTTATATGTATTAATATGCTATTTTATATTATTTTTGGGACTAACCTATTAACCTAGAGCCCAATGCTAGTTTCTGTTTTTTTCCTCGTTTTTGAGTTCTACAGAAAAGGAATATCAAACGGATTCCAAACAGAATAAAACTTTCGCGGTGGTTTTTCTTGGACCAGAAGACACCCAGAAGACTTGGGGAGGGGGTTAGAAGACTCATAAGGAGTCCACCAGCCACAGGGGCGCACCCTAGGGGGGCGTGACCTGAGGGCTTGTGGGCTCCTCGGGAGTCCCGCTACCCTAATCTTTGCACTATAAATTACAAAATATTCCCCCAACATCAGAAGCGTCCACCAAAATACTTTTCCGCCGCCGCAAGCCTCTGTTACCATGAGATCCCATCTCGGGGCCTTTTTCGGCACCCTGCCAGAGGGGGATTCGATCACGGAGGGCCTCTACATCAAGCTTGTTGCTCTTCCGATGTATCATGAGTAGTTTACCACAGACTTATGGGTCCATAGCTAGTATCTAGATGGCTTCCTCTCTCTCTGTAATCTTCAATACAATGTTCTCCTCAATGTTCTTGGAGTTCTATCTAATGTAATATTCTTTTGTGGTGTGTTTGTCGAGATCCGATAAATTGTGGATTTATGATCAGATTATCTATGAATATTATTTGCGTCTTTGAACTCTTTTATGCATGATTAAGATATCTTTGTATTTCTCTTCGAACTATCAGTTTGGTTTGGCCAACTAGATTGGTTTTTCTTGCAATGGGAGAGGTGCTTAGTTTTGGGTTCAATCTTGTGGTGTCCGCACCTAGTGACATAATAGGGGTAGCGAGGCACGTATTGTATTGTTGCCATCAAGGATAAAAAAAATGGGGTTTTCACCATATTGCTTGAGTTTATCCCTCTACATCATGTCATCTTTCTTAAAGCGTTACTCCGTTCTTATGAAATTAATACTCTAGATGCATGCCTGATAGCGGTCGATGTGTGGAGTAATAGTAGTAGATGCAGAATCATTTCGGTCTACTTGTCACAGACCTGATGCCTATATTCATGATCATTGCCTTAGATATCATCATAACTTTGCACTTTTCTATAAATTGCTCAACAATAATTTGTTTACCCACCATATGTTTTCTTTCAAGAGAGAAGCCTCTAGTGAAACCTATGGCCCCCGGGTCTATTTTTCATCATATATTTTCAGATCTATAAACTAAAAAAATCCAAAAATACCTTGCTGCAATTTATTTACATTTACTTTATTTTGCTCTTTTATTTATCTTTTATACCTATCTCTATTAGATATCACTCTTGTTTGTGACCGTGAAGGGATTGACAACCCCTTTTACGCGTTGTGTGCAAGTGTTTGTTAGTTTGTGCAGGTGCATAGATTGGAGACTTGCTTGTGCCTCCTACTAGATTGATACCTTGGTTCTTAACTGAGGGAAATACTTATCTCTACTTTGCTGCATCACCCTTTCCTCTTCAAGGGAAAAATCAACGCAAGCTCAAGAAGTAGCATGAACCGTTGTGTGATGAAGTCGGAGCATGATTTATTTTTGATTGTCTTCCTTATGAGTGGCGGTCGGGGACGAGCGATGGTCATTTCCTACCAATCTATCCCCCTAGGAGCATGCGTATTAGTACTTTGCTTCGATGGCTAATAAATTTTTGCAATAACTATGTGAGTTCTTTATGACTAATGTTGAGTCATTGGAGTATATGCACTCTCACCCTTCCACCATTTCTAGCCTCTCTAGTACCGCGAAACTTTCGCCAGTGCATTAAACCCACCATATACTCATCCTCAAAACAGCCACCATACCAACCTATTATGGCATTTCCATAGCCATTCCGAGATATATTGCCTTGCAACTTCCATCGTTCCGTTTATGATGACATGCACCATCATTGTCATATATTTTCTCATATGCATGCGGCATCCATATAGTCATATATTTGTTCTAGTATTGAGTTGTAAGTAAATAAAAGTGTGATGATCATCATTATTAGAGCATTGTCCCATGTGAGGAAAGTATGGTGGAGGCTAGGATTCTCCCACAAGTCGACGTGAGACTCCGGACTTATAATAAAAAGAAGTCAAGGAGCCTAAAAAAAGAGGCCAAAGAGCCCAAAAGAAATAAAAGGAAAAAATAAAAAATGAGAGAAAAAGAGAGAAGGACAATGTTACTATCCTTGAAAGGATCGAGAAGAGGTGTCTAGACAGGGGGTGATTAGACCCTCAACAAGCAAAAGTAGCAGTTTTTAAGTTCTTCAAGTTGAGGTGGAGTTTTAGAACAAGATTAAGCATTCTTAATACATTTCAAGCAAGCATGGCAAGAGTATAAGCAGCGGAAAGAGTAAAGCATGCAAATTGCAAGAAAGTAAGGGGATGGGATTGGAGTGTGCAAACACAATGAAGACACGGAGATTTTTGGCGTGGTTCTGATAGGTGGTGCTATCGTACATCCACGTTGATGGAGACTTCAACCCACAAAGGGTAACGGTTGCGCGAGTCCACGGAGGGCTCCACCCACAAAGGGTCCACGAAGAAGCAACCTTGTCTATCCCACCATGGCCATCGCCTCACGAAGGACTTGCCTCACTTGGGTAGATATTCATGAAGTAGGCGATCTCCTTGCCCTTACAAACCTCCTTGGTTCAACTCCACAATCTTGTTGGAGGCTCCCAAGTGACACCTAACCAATCTAGGAGACACCACTCTCCAAAAGGTAATATTTGGTGTGATGATGATGAACTCCTTGCTCTTGTGCTTCAAATGATAGTCTCCCCAACACTCAACTCTCTCACACAGATTTGGCTATGGTGGAAAGATGATTTGAGTGGAAAGCAACTTGGGGAAGGCTAGAGATCAAGATTCTTGTGGTAGGATTGGAATGTCTTGGTCTCAACACATGAGTAGGTGGTTCTCTCTCAGAAAATGGGTAGTGGAAGTGTAGGCACGTTCTGATGGCTCTCTCTTGAATAGACAAGGGGGTGGATGGGTATATATAGCCTCCACACAAAATCCAACCGTTACACACATTTGACCCAACTCGGTCAGACCGAATAGAGGAACTCGGTGAGACCGATTCAATTCAAAATGTGAACATTAGGAATCTTGGTGGGACTGACATGATCAACTCAGCGAGACCGATGTGCTAGGGCTAGGGCAAAACCTCATCTCGGTGAGACCGGTTTCAGCAATGAGCAAACAGAGATTTGGTCAAGCAAACTCGGTGGGACCGATTGCACATTTTGGTGAGACCGAAATAATTACAACAGGCAACAAAGAGTTTGCAAGGCCATCTCAGTGAGACCGAATTGTCTAGGGTTTCTGGCAGTGGCTATGTCAAATGAACTCGGTGGCGCCGGATAGATCAAATCGATGGGGCCGAGTTTGACTTTGGGTTTTGGACAAATTTGGAAATGGGAGAGTGGCTGAGGGTTTTGGAGCAATATCACTAAGCACTTTGAGAAAGTAGACCATTAAGCAACACCTCATCCCCTTTTAATAGTATTAGCTTTCCTATGGACTCAATGTGATCTTAGATCACTACAATGAAAATGAAGAGTCTTGAGCCTTTGCCAATCTTTGTCCTTAGCATTTTGAAGGGGTTCCACATTCTTTTGTCCATGCCACGCCATTGTTGAACTTCTGAAATATACTAGATAAGGATATTAGTCCAACAAGAGATATGTTGACATTAATTACCAAAATCACCCAGGGAGCACTTGTGCTTTCAATCCTTTTCCACACTTGTGCTTCAAAAATAGCTCCATGTTCTTCATGATGGAGAGTCTCCTATTTTATCACCTTCATATACTAATGGGAATTTTTCATTATAGAACTTGGCTTGTATATTCCAATGATGGGCTTCCCCAAATTGCCATAGGTCTTCGTGAGCAAGCATGTTGGATGCACACCCACTTAGTTTCTTTTTGAGCTTTCATACACTTATAGCTCTAGTGCATCCGTTTCATGGCAATCCCTACTCACTTGCATCGATATCTATTGATGGGCATCTCCATAGCCCGTTGATACGCCTAGTTGATGTGAGACTATCTCCTTCTTTTTTTTCTTCTCCACAACCACCATATTCTATTCCATCTATAGTGCTATATCCATGGCTCCGCTCCTGTATTGCATGAAAGTTGAAAAGGCTTGAGAACATTAAAACTATGAAACAATTGCTTGGCTTGTCATCGGGTTCGTGCATGATGAAATACTTTGTGTGATGAACATAGAGCATAGCCAGACCTTACGATATTGTAGGGATAACTTTCTTTACCCATGATATTTTGAGAAGACATGATTGCTTTATTAGTATGCTTGAAGTATTATTATGCTTATGTCAATATTAACTTTTGTTTTGAATCTTATGGATCTAAACATTGATGCCACAATAAAGAAAATTACATTGATTAATATGTTAGGTAGCATTCCACATAATTTTTTTATTTTTTTCATTTACCTACTCGAGGACCCAAAAATACCTTGCTACAATTTATTTGTGTTTACTTTATTTTACCTTGTGACCGTGAAGGGATTGACAACTCCTTTTTCGCGTTGTGTGCAAGTGTTTGTTAGTTTGTGTAGGTGCATATATGGGGGACTTGCTTGTGTCTCCTACTGGATTGATACCTTGGTTTTGAACTGAGAGAAATACTTATCTCTACTTTGCTGCATCACCCTTTCCTCTTCAGGGAAAAAATCAACACAAGCTCAAGAAGTAGCACACGACCTAACTGTTAGAGCAGGCCAAACAAGATCCATCTACGGATCTAGAGGGCACACTCTCGACGTGACGGATAGAAAGCTTGGCATGACAGAAATGAGAGAGCCCCGGGTTAGTGTCGTGCTCGGATGACAACCGATCTCCGGCACGACGTGGCCTGGGGCAGGGGCGCCGCACACCCAATGTGTTTCACCGACGAGGTGATGCATCACCAGTTCACCGAAGGGTTTAAACCCGTAAACATCAAATAGTACGACGGGACAACATATCCTGTCATGTGGATTGAAGACTTCCTCCTCCTCATTCATATGGCCCGAGGGGACGACCTCCACGCCATCAAATATTTACCACTAAAGCTCAAAGGACCGGCCAAGCATTGGTTGAATAGCCTCCCCGGAAACTCCATAGGGAGCTGGGAAAAGCTTGAAGACGCCTTCCGAGCTAACTTTCAAGGCACTTATGTTCGGCCTCCGGATGCCGATGACTCGAGCCACGTTGTTCACTAGCTCGGAGAGTTAGCCTGGAAATTTTATCGGTTCTTGACCAAGAAAAACCAGATCGTTGACTGTCCGGACGCTGAGGCAATAGCCGCTTTTAGGCACAGCATCCAGGATGAATGGCTTGCTCGACAGCTCGACCAAGATAAACTGAAAACAATTTCGGCCCTCACCTCTCTAATGACCCGCTTTTGCGCGGGAGAAGATAGTTGGTTATCTCATAGAAGCAACCACCGGACGAACCCGGCACTCAGAAGTCTGGGACGGGAACGGGAAACCACGGCGCAACAAGAACAAGCGCCAGCACAATGGTGATGAAGCCGACGACACGGTAGTGAATGCCGAATTCATCAACTCCAAATCAGGACCACGGAAGAAGCCCTCTAAAGGGAACCGGAATGGCCCTACTGCGTTAGATAAGATCCTGGATAGACCCTGCCAGATCCATGGCACTTCAGACAAGCTTGCCAACCACACCAACCGCAACTGCTAGGTGATCAAACAGGCCAACAAGCTTACAACCAAGGAACAAGGCAAGGGGCCCCGTAGTGAGGACGATAACGAACCTCGTGGGCCGAACAATGGAGGCCAGAAGCAATTCCCTCCCGAGGTAAAAACTGTGAACATGATCTACGTCACGCGTATACCTAAGAAGGAGCGGAAGCACGCACATCATGATGTCTACGCCTTAGAGCCGGTGGCCCTGAGATACAACCCGTGGTCGGCTTGCTTGATCACCTACGACCTCGAAGACCATCCGACCAGTATCCATCACGGAGGAACGGCGGCTCCTGTGCTCGACCCCATCATGGACGGATACCACCTCACCAGAGTCCTTATGGACTTAGGCAGCAACCTCAATCTGATTTACTCAGATACAATGAGGAAGATGGGAATCGATCCGTCAAGGATCAAACCTAGCAACACCACCTTTAAAGGGGTAATCCCAGGCGTCGAAGCACGTTGATCGGGCACCATCACTCTAGAAGTAGTTTTTGGCTCACCCGACAACTTCCGTAGCGAAGACTTGATTTTCGACATCGTCCCTTTTCGCAGCGGCTATCACGCACTTCTCGTCCATACAACATTCACTCGCTTTAATGTCGTCCCCCACTACACATATCTGAAGCTCAAGGTGCATGGACCTAAGGGTGTCATCACCGTTAACAGTAACACCAAGCGCTCGCTCCAAACTAAGGAACACACAGCAGCTCTGGCAACCGAAGTACAGGTCGGCAAAGGGGCATCGAAAACCCAGGCTCACATCAAGGCGCTATACGTACAGAAACGAGCCCGAGCTACAGCCCCGCTTCTCGAGCCTTCAAGTGCTCACTCTAAATAGGGATACGCCCCCACAACACAGGTTCTTCAGCCGTGAAATACGTACCTCGGGGACACCATTTCGCGCTTAAAATTCCATGGGCAGCTGTGGGGGCAAGCAATCGAAGGGTCAAGTATTCGGCTAGACCGACTATGGCCAAATATGTCTTCAGACCATTAACAGGTGCCATCCAGGGCCTGACTAGCATAAAGCTGATATACTGCGGCAGCTTCTCAAGACCCTCTCTCAAGGGATCGTCCGCCAATCTCCATTTCCCCTGTCTACGGAACCCTCCCACACAACAAAGGTGCAGACGTGCGACAGGGCGTAGTAGGGACATCAAACCACTCACAGAGGCCCTACGTAAACCTTTCTTTTGTCATTTATATTTTTCTAAAAAGTATCTGTAACAGTTGCTTCGGTAGTTTGAATTATATGGTTGGATGTCACACATTCATCGGAAATAAAGACCATCATTACGATCCCATTGCAACCGTTTATGTTGCATATCTCTTTCCGCTTTTTCATGCTGAAACAAACTTGTTTGATACATGCTTTCTTTAGATGCGATCAGCTAATAAACCGGGGGCTCGACTATAAATCTCGCCCCAAGCATCATTCCGGCACCATCTTTATCTTGTGTGCTCGGCATCTTGGATATTGCATTATATGAATCGGCTCAGAATTATGTCTCTAGTCAATAGTTGGGTTACCCAGCTCATGTGCTTGCCCTCTTACGTTCTGCATTGTTCGGCTAGGAGGGTAAAGGGAGAACCACTGTGATTGTACTTCTACCTCGTCTGGTTAAGTACCTCAGTGGAGAAAGCCGAAAACTGATTGTCATAATAAGTGAGAACTGGTAGGAGATCCGATGACAAGTGTCAAACTAAAAATCGATGGAGGTATTCTGTGTCATACGAAGGGTTGCTGTCATAGAAACCATGTGATGGTATTAACCTCGGTAGAGCTGAATATCACAAAAACACTGGGGGCTAGTCACTGGCTCCCGCAGTCAAGCTCCTATGGCTAAGTGAAAGCATTAAAGCCGCATAGTCGGATTGCCTCATTTCTCCTACACACTACCGCCTCCGGGCACCGAGACATCGGCTAAGGGTTAAAGTGTTAAGGAAGAAACACCCTTTGTAGTATCTAAAAGGGGGCTGAAGCCAACGACTGGTAACTTTCAGTTTAAAACGGCCGCACGGGAGTCAAAGTAAAACAAATAGAACATCGAAGAACATGCCAACTGGTTGCATTATAAAGCACAAAAAGTTTCAACTTGCTGAGATAAATGGTAGTACATTCACTCATAAATTACATCTTTCGAGCATTGGGCCTCTATCGCCCGAGTACCATCCATCAGGATTGGAAAATATTGCTCGGTGCGCCTATGCTCCTTAGGCGGGGGTCCAGTAGCCATCTCAGCTGGCTTGATCTTCGGCTAGTGCACCATGGTCTTGCCGAAGGCCATCCAATCTCCATCGATGCATGAGGACCGCTTCCTGACATCAATCTGGGGCGTGGCCTGCTACTTCTTGATCTTGTGTTGGTTTTTTCGTTGAAGAGGAAAGGGTGATGCAGCAAAGTAGAGATAAGTATTTCCCTCAGTTTGAGAACCAAGGTATCAATCCAGTAGGAGGTACACGCAAGTCTCCAATCTAAGCACCCGCACAAACAATCAAACACTTGCACCCAACGCGATAAAGGGGTTGTCAATCCCTTCACGGTCACTTGCAAGGATGAGGTCTGATAGAGATAGATATAAAAGATTACTAAAATGTAAAACAAAGTATAAACAAATAAATTGCAGCAAGGTATTTTTTTGGTTTATAGATCTGAAAATATATGATGGAAAATAGACCCGGGGGCCATGGGTTTCACTAGAGGCTTCTCTCTTGAAGGAAAATAATATGGTGGGTGAACAAATTACTGTCGAGCAATTGATAGAAAAGCGCAAAGTTATGAAGATATCCAAGGCAATGATTATGAATATAGGCATCACGTCCGTGTCAAGTAAACCGACTCCTGCCTGCATCTACTACTATTACTCCACACATCAACCGCTAACCAGCATGCATCTAGAGTATTAAGTTCATAAGGACGGAGTAACGCCTTAAGTAAGATGACATGATGAAGAGGGATAAACTCAAGCAATATGATGAAAACCCCATTTTTTACCCTTGATGGCAGTAATACAATACTTGCCTTGCTACCCCTACTTTGTCACTGGGTGAGGACACCACAAGATTGAACCCAAAACTAAGCACCTCTCCTATTGCAAGAAGAGCCAATCTAGTTGGCCAAACCAAACCGACAATTCAAAGAGAAATACAAAGATATCAAATCATGCATATAAGAATTCAGAGAAGATTCAAATAATATTCATAGATAATCTGATCATAAATCCACAATTCATCGGATCTCGACAAACACACCGCAAAAGAATATTACATCGGATAGAACTCCAAGAACATCGAGGAGAACATGGTATTGAAGATCATAGAGAGAGAAGAAGCCATCTAGCTACTAGCTATGGACCCGTAGGTCTGTGGTAAACTACTCACGCTTCATTGGAAGGGCAATATAGTTGATGTCGAAGCCCTTCGTGATCGAATCCCCCTCCGGCAGGCTGCCGGAAAAGGCCCCAAGATGGGATCTCACGGGTACAGAAGGTTGTGGCGGCGGAAAAGTATTTTGTTGGACGCTTTGTTTGGGAATATTTCTGAATTTATAGGCCAAGAATTAGGGTTAGCGGAGCTCCGAGGGGCCCACAAGCCCTCAGGGCGTGCCCCTGAGGCTTGTGGCCGCCTTGGGACTCCTCTGACTTCATCTCCAAGTCCTATGGGTGTCTTCTCATCCAAGAAAAATCATCGCCAAAGTTTTATTTCATTTGGACTCCGTTTGATATTCCTTTTCTGTAAAACTCATAAACAAGGGGAAAACTAAAACTGGCACTAGGCTCTAGGTCAATAAGTTAGTCCCAAAAATAATATAAAATAGCATATTAATGCATATAAAATATCCAAAACACATAATATAATAGCATCGAACAATCAAAAATTATAGATACGCTGGAGACGTATCAAGCATCCCCAAGCTTAATTCCTACTCGTCCTCGAGTAGGTAAATGATAAAAACAGAATTTTTAATGTGGAATGCTACCTAACATACTTATCCATGTAATTTTATTGTGGTATGAATATTCAGATCCATAAGATTCAAAACAAAAGTTTAATATTGACATAAAAACAATAATACTTCAAGCATACTAATAAAGCAATCATGTCTTCTCAAAATAACATGGCCAAAGAAAGTTATCCCTACAAAATCATATAGTCTCGCTATGCTCCATCTTCATCACACAAAGTATTAAATCATGCAGAACCCCGATGACAAGCCAAGCAATTGTTTCATACTTTTGATGTTCTCAAACTTTTTCAACTTTCACGCAATACATGAGCGTGAGCCATGGATATAGCACTATAGGTGGAATAGAATATGGTGGTTGTGGAGAAGACAAAAATAAGGAGAAAATCTCACATCAACTAGGTGTACTAATGGGCTATGGGGATGCCCATCAATAGATATCAATGTGAGTGAGTACGGATTGCCATGCAATGGATGCACTAGAGCTATAAGTTTATGAAAGCTCAAAAAGAAACTAACTGGGTGTGCATCCAACTCGCTTGGTCATGAAGACCTAGAGCAATTTGAGGAAGCCCATCATTGGAATATACAAGCCAAGTTCTACAATGAAAAATTCCCACTAGCATATGAAAGTGACAACATAGGAGACTCTCTATCATGAAGATCATGGTGCTACTTTGAAGCACAAGTGTGGTAAAAGGATAGTAGCATTGTCCCTTCTCTATTTTCTCTCATTTTTCTTTTTTTCTTTTTTTATTTATTTGGTTGGGCTTCTTGGCCTCTTTTATTTTATTTGGGCTTCTTCGGCCTCTTTTATTTTTTATAAAGTCCGTAGACTCATCCCAACTTTGAGGGAATCATAGCTTCCATCATCCTTTCCTCACATGGGACAATGCTCTAATAATGATGATCATCACACTTTTATTTACTTACAACTCAAGAATTACAACTCGATACTAGAACAAAATATGAGTTTATGTGATTGCCTTCGACGGTGTACCGGGATGTGCAATGATCTAGCATAGAAATGACATCAAAAAACGGACAAGCCATGAAAACATCATGCTAGCTATCTTACGATCACGCAAAGCAATATGACAATGATGGTGCGTGTCATAATAAACGGAACGGTGGAAGTTGCATGGCAATATATCTCAGAATGGTTATGAAAATGCCATAATAGGTAGGTATGGTGGCTGTTTTGAGTAGGGTATATGGTGGGTGTAATGCACCAACAAAAATTGTGAGGTACTTGAGAGGCTAGCAATGGTGGAAGGGAGAGAGTGCGTATAATCCATGGACTCAACATTAGTCATAAAGAACTCACAAACTTATTACAAAAGTCTATTAGCTATCAAAACAAAGTACTACACGCATGCTCCTAGGGGGATAGATTGGTAGGAAAAGACCATCGCTCATCCCCGACCGCCACTCATAAGGAAGACAATCAATAGATAAATCATGCTCCGACTTCATCACATAACGGTTCACCATACATGCATGCTATGGGAATCACAAACTTTAACACAAGTATTTCTACCAATCCAGAATTACTCACTAGCATGAATCTAATATCACCATCTTGATATCTCAAAACAATCATAAGGAATCAAACTTCTAATAGTATTCAACGCTCTTTATATGAAAGTTTTTATTATATCCCTCTTGGATGTCTGTCATATTAGGACTAAATTCATAACCCAAGCAAATTACCATGCTGTTTAGAGACTCTCAAAATAATATAGGTGAAGCATGAGAGTTCAACAATTTCTATAAAATAAAGCCACCACCGTGCTCTAAAAAGATGTAAGTGAAGCACTAGAGCAAATTGCCTAGCTCAAAAAAATATAAGTGAAGCACATAGATTATTCTAATAAATCACGATTCATGTGTGTCCCTATAAGTGAAGCACATAGATTATTCTAATAAATCACGATTCATGTGTGTCCCTATCAAAAGGTGTGTACAGCAAGGATGATTGTGGAAAACTAAAAAGCAAAGATTCATATCATACAAGACGCTCCAAGCAAAACACATATCATGTGGTGAATAAAAATATAGCCTCAAGTAAATTTACCGATGGATTGAAGACAAAAGAGGGGATGTCATCCGGGGCATCCCCAAGCTTAGATGCTTGGTTGTCCTTGAATATTACCTTGGGGTGCCTTGAGCATCCCCAAGCTTAGGCTCTTGCCACTCCTTATTCCGTTGTCCATCAAATCTTTACCCAAAACTTGAAAACTTCACAACACAAAACTCAACAGAAAACTCATGAGATCCGTTAGTATAAGAAAATAAATCACCACTTTTTGGTACTGTTGTGAACTCATTCTTTATTTATATTGGTGTAATATCTACTGTATTCCAACTTCTCCATGGTTCATACCCCCCGATACTACCCATAGATATATCAAAATAAGCAAACAACACATAGAAAACAGAATCTATCAAAAACAGAACAGTCTGTTGTAATATGTAAACTTCGTATACTTCTGTAACTCCAACAATTCAGAAAAAAATCAGAAAACAGAGGCAATTCATATATCAATCTTGTGTAAAAAATTCAAGAATTTATCACGCTCCAGCAGCTCAGATCAATTATGTTTCTGGGAGCAAAAGTTTCTGTTTTTCAGCAATATCAAATCAACGATACACCAAAGTATCCCAAAGGCTTTACTTGGCTCAAACACTAATTAAAACACCAAAAAACAATTACTACAGAGGTAATAATGTGTATTTATTGAAAAACAGAACCAAAAAACATAAAACTAAAATTGGGTTGCCTCCCAACAAGCGTTATTGTTTAACGCCCCTAGCTAGGCATAAAACATAGATCTAGGTATTGTCATAGTAATAAGGGAGATCATCCATGCTCATCTCATACTCCCTTCTTTCAGCGGCCAATTTACTTTGTGGTAAGCAAAAATAATCAAAAGTGCTAAATTTAATAGGATAAGGATCCCTAAGATGTAGTTTGGGAGGAATTGATTCCTCCTTCTGCCCCTTGTATTTTATAATCAACTCATCATTATAAGTGTTCCTTTGGTGGAACGTCATAAGCCTATCTCTTAATACAAACTCTAATGCATTGTTTTGTATAGCAAACTTATCATTGAGTTCAAAAATCTTATCAACCAAAACCTCGGTAGGGACCCTTTTTCTCAGATTTTCATTATAGGCAGCATAATTTGGAGATTGCAATCGCATTATTTCCTATCGATTAAAAAGGATCTCCTCTATTGGGGGACAACCACCATTTATTTTATAATGCGCAAAAATTTCACTAGCTTCTTTCATAATGAATCTAAACTCATGAGCTAGAAATATAGTGGCGGCACGCTTAACAGAAGAATGCTGAATATTGGAGAATTCTAGAAAAATCCTTTGTATGCATGGATGCATATGAACAAATTGTCTTTCAAGTTCAATTATAAGCAAAGTTATTGCATCCGCAAGGCTATTAGTTTTATTAAGAATAGATCCTCCTAGCGTAGGTAACGTACCGACAAAAGTAAATAAATCTTGAATCACCCCTTTTCCAATAATATTACCGCTACCCACACGGAGTTTTTTAGTATGGATAATAGTGGGTTCTTGATGAGGATCATTATTGGCAAAAACATTAAAACCTTCCTTAAGATTATTGCTATCTTTTTCAATGATAAACTCCCCAGATCTAGACATGGTGGTAACAAACCAATCTAGCAAACGAGCAACCAAAAAGCAAACAAAAAGATGAATGGAAGAAGGGCGAATAAAAAGGCAAATCTTTTTGTGTTTTTCTGAAATCATTTTAGAAGTGGGGGAGAGGAAAACGAGAGGCAAATGGCAAATAGTGTAATGCAAGATATGAGAGTTTATGGTGGGTAATTGGTAGGGTTGATGTAGAACCTCCCCGGTAACGGCGCCAGAAATTCTTCCTGCTACTTCTTGAGCTTGCGTTGGTTTTTCCCTTGAAGGGGAAAGGGTGATGCAGCAAAGTAGATATAAGTATTTCCCTCAGTTTGAGAACCAAGGTATCTACACGCAAGTCTCCAATCTATGCACCTGTACAAACAATCAAACACTCGCACCCAACGCGATAAAGGGGTTGTCAATCCCTTCACGGTCACTTGCAAGGATGAGATCTGATAGAGATACATATAAAAGATTATTAAAACGCAAAAGAAAGTAAAAACAAATAAATTGCAGCAAGGTTTTTTTTGTTGTTGTTTATAGATCTGAAAATATATGATGGGAAATAGACCCGGGGGCCATAGGTTTCACTAGAGGCTTCTCTCTTGAAGGAAAATAATACGGTGGGTGAACAAATTATTGTAGAGCAACTAATATAAAAGCACAAAGTTATGACGATATCCAAGGCAATGATTATTAATATAGGCATCATGTCCGTGTCAAGTAGACCGACTCCTGCCTGCATCTACAACTATTACTCCACACATCGACCTCTATCCAGCATGCATCTAGAGTATTAAGTTCATAAGAACGGAGTAACGCCTTAAGTAAGATGACATGATGTAGAGGGATAAACTCAAGCAATATGATGAAAACCCCTTTTTTACCCTTGATGGCAACAGTACAATACGTGCCTCGCTACCCCTACATTGTCACTGGGTGAGGACACCGCAAGATTGAACCCAAAACAAAGCACCTCTCCCATTGCAAGAAGAACCGATCTAGTTGGCTAAACCAAATCGATAATTCGAAGAGAAATACAAAGATATCAAATCACGCATATAAGAATTCAGAGAAGATTCATGTAATATTCATAGATAATCTGATCATAAATCCACAATTCATCGGATCTCGACAAACACACCGCAAAAGAATATTACATCGGATAGATGTGACGCCCGGATAATTAAGCTACAGTGAACCTCTGCTAATGATGCCACGTCACCTCGATTACTATTGCTAATCTCGCGTTAGTTCGAAACCGATTCATATTCAAATTCGAAATAAGGGCAAACATCAAAAAGTTTTCAAATATTAAAAAAATATTCGGGTTGTGCCAGTTAATGCATAGATGATTATGATGTAGAATCCACATTCTTATATAATGAATAAATGCAGTAAAAAGATTTAAACGGTAGTAAAAACATTATTTCAATTCCTTTGGTATTTTATAAAACACTAAACTATTTTATTTTTGGGTTAAAACCTTTTGTGGCTGAGGGTTATTTTGAAACGTTATTTTAGGAGCTATAGTCATATTTTACTAAGTAAAAATAATGTGGAATTAAAATTAAAATAGAAAAGAAAAGTAAAATGAAAAATAATAAAAGAGAACAAAAGAAAACAAAATGAACCCCACTCTCTCCCCTGGACCAAGAGGCCCCCTAGCCAACTGGGCCAGACGGCCCAGCTGGCCGACCCACTGGCCCAACCGGCCCCCCACTCACTCCCTTAACCCCCCACCCGACCAAAAC